>NC_041066.1:24932812-24955312 GCF_900634775.1 Gouania willdenowi
TAAACATGTAGCAGCTAACACCTCAATGCTAACATGTAACAGCTAACACCTCAATGTTAACATGTAACAGCTAAGACCTCAATGCTAACATGTAGCAGCTAGCACCTCAATGTTAAACATGTAGCAGCTAACACCTCAATGCTAACATGTAGCAGCTAACACCTCAATGCTAACATGTAGCAGCTAACAGGGACAATGGTCCTAGTGGAGCAGACAGTGTCTCCAATCCACACTGACACTCAGACAGGGTTCAGAACCAATAATAAATCCACGAGTGACAAATGAACAAAGTCAGTGATAAATGATTGTAGTGACAGTTTATTATTATTATTATTATTATTATTATTATTATTATTAGTCGACCACTCTGTGGTAGAGGATGTGGGCGGAGCTAGAAGCGCTGCTACAGATAGCATCGTCTGACCAAACTTATCAACTGTTATGTAGAAAAACTATTTCAAACTAAATTCATCATCTTCATCAGTTGTTCTGTTTATTTCATGATATTCACAGATATTATAAATATTTTACATTGTTCAGTTTATATTTCTCTGGAATGTTCTGGACTAAGTGATGTTTTTATTTTAATACAAAAACACATTTGTTTTAGAAAGTTTACTAAAAATCTAGTAAAGCAATAATATATCTTAGTTAAATATAAGTTAGTGTTTTGTGAACAATGTAATCATAATAGTATTTATTCATGTTACACATTATGCAGCACTCAGTGATGGAAATAATAAACACTATTTAGTTGTTTTAGATCATTTATTGTTTTCATTGATTCAGTCATAAACTAACATACATTTAAACTGAAAAAAGTTGCTTCTCATGTCAAGTATTGTTAGGTTATTAATTTAGATTCATTCATTACTGAGTCGCTAATTAATAAAAACAAATTGTAATCCAGTCCCACCACTAATTAACAATGCTTTTATTATGATTTTTTTCTGTAAAGTAAGGTGGTATATCATGTTAAGTTTGATTAATGTATCTTCTGATTGGTGTTCCAGGGGTGCTGTTCTACTGCATCTACCCCACCAAGCGTCACGCCCGCTGCCTGCAGGTGGCGCTAAAGGGTGATGCAGATGTCAACAACGTGTCCTCAGAGGGAGTTCATGTGTTCCAAAGGATGTGTGAGAAAGCAGAGGAGTGCGCCCCCTTGTGTTTCGACATGTTAGAAGCTGGGGCAGACCCCAACGCTGCAAACAGGGTGAGAAACACCAAGCAGAGCATGATGGGAACTGTAGTTTACAGCCTTAGTTCCTCAGACCACAGGTGTGACTGCGTTGATGTCGGCGGTTAAAGCGGGCTGTCTGCAGCTGGTCAGAGCCATCCTGAGGAGAGGAGGTGACCCCAACGCCCTGAGCACAGAACGCCTCTCAGCGCTGCACCTCGCTGCCATGGGGGGGTCCTTAGAGGTACCTGGTCTGTTACCATTAGGCCCTAATAAAGTAGGGTGACCACAGATTGATTTTCAAAAAAAGAAAACACTTGGACCAGGGTTAGGGTCAGTTATAATTGTAATAATTACAATTAATTAATTATTGTAAAAAAAAAAATTAAACTGCTGCTGTCAGTTAAATTGTAATTGAGTTCAGATAATTGTCTTTGTAATTGTAATTGCCATGAAAACTCTGTTACAGTTCTATGTACAGTTCTACACATATGTAGTTAACAATTATTAATTATTCATATCAAGCTTTCACACAATTTATCATTTAAAACAATAAATCACACAAAAAAAGGCTCAGACGCCCACACATAAATATTAAAACCAATATTATCATTGATTAGGAATCCTAACAAGGTAATCAATAGATAGGAAATAAATTAGATGATAGATATTAGTTTTTAGTAGGGATGTAACGATTCACTCAACTCCCGATACGATTCAATTCACGATACTGGGTTCACGATACGATTCTCTCACGATTTATTTTACAAAATGGGTCTGTAGACAAATTTTTTTTTTGGGAAACTAGAAAATACTGTATTATTTTCCTTTTATTTTTCATTGTCAAAAGAATCCCTTGATAAACTATTCAAAACAATGCAATTTAACTAAAAATAAATCTTGAATTAATTAAATAAAGGAATAATACAAATGAAAATGAAGCCTATTAATTTAAATTCTGGTTCTATAATAAACAATGCAAAACTACATAATAGTTCTTTTTCTTTTTAAAAGTGCAACTGAAAATGTATTTTGTGCCTTAACAATTGGACTTTAAAAAAAAACGTGATTACACTGATTTACATCATATTTGTTTGGACCAGCAGAGGGCGCTGGTAACACAGTGGTCGGTTGGCATGCAGAAATTCTTGCAGTGAAGAAGAGAAGCTATGCTAGCAGACAGAGCTAATAGAAAAACGTGACTTTTACAGATGTTCAAGTAATATTACAGATATTCTTTCGGTGCTAAAGGGGTGATGAATCATTTATTAACATATTTAAGAGTAGAAGGCAGCCAGAAAGAAAGTATTAGCAGAATCTGCCCGCCGCCTACACTTGTGGTTAAAAAAAGTACTGCGATTCAATTTTCAGAAATTCAATATCAACCGTGATACCTATGAATCGATTTTTAACTGCCTTACGATTAATCGTTACATCCCTAGTTTTTAGTGTATTTTACAGCTGATTTAGGACCTGTTAGCATTAGAGATGCTAACAGAAAGCTAACACAAGAGGAAGGTTAACTTTTATCAGATTATTTATTTCAAGCTCAGTAATTGTGATTAATTGTAATTCAATTTTAGTCATTGAGAACATGATTGTAGTTGACTTTCTGAGGATAAAATATTATTAAAATGTAATTGTAATTGGGGAAAAAATGCTGATTACTGTAATTGTAATTTAACATGGGTAATTAAAAAAACGTAATTGACCCCAACCCTGACTTGGACCGACCTCGGCATACTCAAAAAGTACTCAACGTGTACCTTGTTATTCACACTTACATTAATGTACACAAACTATAGCTACACACATGCAGAACCACATTTATTGATCCAGAGATGTAACTGATCGTACCATAACTTCCTATAGGCCAGTGGTTCCCAATCTCTGTCCCGTGTACCCTCTTCATACCATGTGTACCCCTTCATATCATTAGTAGCCTCTCCATAATTAATGCTTTTTCATTAGTAGAACAGTGGACTCTCCTAAACCCTTAACTGTGTCTCCAACATTGGTTCCCTAGCGATTCATCTTAATTAATTCAAAACAATGAGTGGAATTTAAAGTGGAATTAAATAAAATAAATACAATGTAACTTTAATGTGATTACTTCAATAGTAAGTAAATACAGTCTCCTTTATATCTTGTAGATAATTATTGTCTCCTATTGTCAGAACTAATAAAATAACCTCTACATCATAAAATAATCCTGTTTCTATAAATTACAAGAAAATATAGTGTACTACTGTTAATAATTCAATTTATTACGCGGAAGTCATGAACAGAACTGTGTCAAAGCACATCAAAGCGATCAGCAGACACCTCTGAAGAAGACTGACAGTTGACAGTTGAAACATGCCAGGAGATCAAAGTAAAGTTGTCTGAATAAATGAAACCATAACATATTAATAGTATTTGTCCAAAAAAAGTGTCTTAAAAAGGAACTAGGAAAATGTCCCAATTATTAATGTTAAATTTTTCTGAGTACCTCAATGTGTTCCTGTACCCCTGTTTGGGAACCACTAGGTTAAGTTTCGTCCTTTGTTTTCAAATCTTTCTCTGAACCTCCACTCATGGAGGTTTTAACATCCTAAATCTTCCTTTTCTAATAAATCCACCGTTGTTTGCTCTCTTTTAATTTCTCTCTTTCTATTTTCCTCGTGTGTGATGATTTTGTCAAAACAAAGCGGCATCTTTAGTGTAAGTACAAGAACAAGTGGAATTTCTCAGATAGAGCAAATATTAGTGGAGTTACGGTCGTTTAAATGAACTTGTTCCTGGGATGCGTTCAAGGTCCCTGGGATACCTGGACATTTTGTATAATCCGGCCTGACTTATGGTGACCCCAAACTAAAGTAATGCTTTGGAATCAAACCAATGATATGAAATAGATTTGTATTCATTTGACAAAGGCTTATAAATAAAACTTGTATATAATTGAAATCATCACAGCGATGGTTTGTTGTTTTCCAGGCGATCCAGGTGCTGTCTGCGTATTCCGCTAACATGGGAGTGCTCAGCATGGACATCTGCACACCTTTACATTACGCTGCAGCCTCAGGTGACGCTAACTGCTGCAGGTTCCTGGCACAGAGAGGTCAGTGTGCTACAGCTAGCTACAGCTAGCTACAGCTAGCTACTGTTATCATTTCATTTATTTCTGCAAGAAAGAAAAAGCATGTTTTAAAAGGGAGTTCATTTTAAATATGTATTTATTTGTGTTTTATTCTGTAGTTTATTGCTGTCTATCTAGTGTTCACTGTATTAGAAAATAAAAATATATCCATGTAAAGCAATTTAAAGAACACTTTGGAATGGATGCATTTCATATATAAAGTAGTAAACTGTCTCTGACTACAATTCCCCATGTTTTCCACAAATTTGAAGTGAGTAGTGTGAGCACAGATTGTCCAGTTCTCATCACACAGCTGTGCTGGTTGGTAAATAATTATTAGAGCTCAGTTTTAACCATTTACATGAATCGTTTTCAAAGGAAAACGCTAAAGTTTTGTAGCGTTTTGTCTGTTTCTACTCTGAATTGCGTTCATTGATAAACCACAGCTCCACCTAGTGGCCTGGCATGTTTACTACATGGAACTTTTTAGAAACAAAAACAAAAGCAACCTTGAATAAACTATTGTGGGGCTTATTAGCATTATTAAGGGTCCATGGTATCAGTTAGATTCTGGAGTTAATATTTCTTTAACCAACAATTTGATTTTATGATGGAAAGATGTTTTCATTTAGGTGTGGATGAGGTAGATTTGTGGAAATGTGGTTATACATTATAAATAATATATATAGTATAGAGGGTTTTCACCTACATCACGTTCTGGACTGTAATCCGGATGTGCGGCCATATTGGAGGCACTTTGAGGTAAACCCTGTGATGGATAAAAGTCCAAAGCCACAGAAAAGCTCCTAAAAATGTGTTCTAGATGTAAAGGCAAACAGGAAAGGACTGTGAAAGGTTTATTGGTTTATACGAGTTAGATCTACGATGACCCAGAGAGTCTTTGTCTATTGTGTATCCTGATCAACCACCTGTTTTTAACCCAGTTCTTGAGATAAAGGTCAGACCTTTGACCTGGAATACAATGATAAATACAGCTCTACATTTTAACTACTGTGTTGCTACTGTAGCAGTTATTAAATGTGATTATATTTAGTCAATAATGAATAGGGGTGTAACGATTCACTCCCGATGCGATTCTCTCGCAATTTATTTTACAAAATGGGACTGTAGACAAACGATGACTGAAAAATATTCCTTTAATTTTTTGAGAGAAAAAAATTGAAAATACTGTATTATTTTGTCAAAAGAATCCCTTGATAAACTATTCAAAACAATGCAATTTAACTAAAAATAAATCTTGAATGAAATTTAAAAAAAAGGAATAATACAAATGAAGAAGAAGCTTATTAATTTACATTCTGGTTCTATAGTAAACAATGCAAAACTGCATAATAGTTCTTTTTCTTTTTAAAAGTGCAACTGAAAATGTATTTTGTGCCTTAACAATTGGACTTTCACGTTGCACATTATGTCAGATATTTGTTTGGACCAGCAGAGGGCGCTGGTAACCCAGTGGTCGGTTGGCATGCAGCTAATCTAGCAGTGAAGAAGAGATGCTATGCTAGCAGACAGAGCTAATAGAAAAACGGGACTTTTACAGATATTCACAAAATATTACAGATATTCTTTTCGGTGCTAAAGGGGTAAGGAGTCATTTTGAACATGTTTAAGAGTAGAAGGCAGAAAGAAAATAGTAGCAGATTCCGCCCGCCGGTACACTGCTGGACAAGAGAAGGGATAAATATATAGCACCCTCTGCTGTTTAAAAAAATACTGCGATTCAATTTTCAAAGTATCAATGTCAATCGTGATACCTATGAATCGATTTTTAACTGCCTTACAATTAATTGTAACATCCCTAATAGTGAATTATATTATTATCATTACACTAGAAAATGAGTTCAGAGCTGCTACTATCAACAATTCACTAACCTGACAAGAAATGGGCCGAACAAATTCAGATGTTGTCCAGATGTTTGCCTTGTAGATCCTGGTTTAACCACTAGCTCCTCCTTTCCTCTAATAACTTTTGACATTGTTCTCCCTGATTTGTTCTAACTTTTGGCAGTTTATAAAACTCCAAATGTTTTTCACGACAATAATTCACCATTTCCTTTAGTTCCACATTCGGGATCTGCTTTGTTTACCTGCTGAGTACCTCCAATATGACCACTTCTGGTTTTATGACGCATCTATTAATTGTATCATTCCCTTTGGGCTGGTTAGCAAATAACATCATTATCATCATCATGTGATCAGTCATGTTTACAAACTTGTAGCTTTTTAAAGATGTGATATTGCAGGAAATATGAGTGTGTTTAATGTGTTATAGAAGAGGTGTCAAAGTAATTTTAGTTCATTTCAATTTCAACAATATTGTACTCTAGTTTTTACTTCCACATTTAAATAATATATAAATTATGTAAGGCACCAATAATTATCAAGCAATAAGTGAAAGATATCAGTCCCTGCAGGAACTTCACTTTAAATGTATCGAATTTGTGAACAGTTTTATTTAATTTGGCAAATTTTCTTGAAATAATTTGATGAAAATTGCTAAATTTTGGGGAAAAAAAGACTTCTATCAACAATTTTCTGCCATAATGTAATAAAACCATGGGAAAACTGCAAATACTGTAAAGTTTGATTGATTTTATGTATTTGGATGGTGTGAGATATTTAGAACTGAATTAGTTGGTAATTTACACAATGATTCATGATATCTGTCATTTTTCCTTCGTCTTGCGGGCCGAATTGGATGCTTAAAGGGCCAGATTTGGCCCCCAGGCCTTCAGTTTGACACATTTGTGTGGTTTTGAGATAAAATTTAGCTGGAAACTCTACGGCATTAGGACTAAAGAGGGGAAGTATAAATGAAGTATATAAACTGAAGGCTTTCCTTTGTAATAAAACTCTTCTCTGTGTTCAGGTTGTAACCCTAAAGTGAAAAACAAAGACGATGTCTTACCACGTCAAATTGCCAAAGACAGCGGCCACAAAGCAGCGGCCAAGGAGCTGAGGAAGGCAGAAAAAAAATCGGCGACAAACAGACCCACGTCCAGTCCATGGACGCTGACGCTCTACGACTGGTCTCAGGAGAACCAGACTGAAATACGACAAGCCTGTGGAGAAGGACTGGACACGGTTTCAACAGAGAAGTTTATCTCTGTGATAGAGAACCTCAGAGCTCCTGTTGATACACACCAGCTCAGTGAGGTTATCTCAGCTAACGACAAGAAAAGAGAGGGACTTATTAATCTAAATGATTTCATCAAAGGTGTGAACTATATCGACAAGCCTTTCCTCCACTCCTCCTACGTGGCAAAGAAGAAGAAGAAAGGCAAAGGGGCTGCGAAAGGTGGAGGGAAGAAGAAGAAGAAGGGTAAGAAGAAGGGTAAGTGTGTCCTCCTTATGCCCATCTGTACCCGACCACCAGAGCTCATGGCCCGTAGACCAGATGGAGGACCACCACACTTCATGATGGAGATGTACACCAACAGCTCTGACGTGCGCCGATTTGACCGCCATCACCCACCAGAACATCCCTTAGCCAACGACTCAGGGTGGTACATGGAGAAGCCACGGCGAGCCTACGTTGACATGGCCTCCTGTGTGAAGAACGGAGACCTGCAGACTGTGGACCTGGCTTTGTCTCAGGGTGTTCCTGTGGATGTCAAAGACACGTTTTACAAGATGCCGCTAATGGTGGCGTGCTCTAGTGGAAACGTAGAGATGGTTCAGTACCTCCTGAGGAAGGGGTGAGCGCTTATTATTGTCTGTCTTATATAATCTGGGTTTGAAGTCACACAAACTGGAGACACATATATTAATTAAAACATAAATAGTTCCCAAATGTTCCCACCTGGTGTTTGGAAACAAGGTGCTCCACCTGTTCCACAGGGCCGATGTAAACACATGTGACCAGTTCTTCTGGACCCCCCTCCACCATGCTGCTCACGCAGGTCACATGGAGATAATGAAGCTTCTGTTGGAGGCCGGGGCCACCGTGGACGCCATCGCCCTCAATGGAGGGACTCCGCTCATGAGGGCCATTGAGAGCTCTCGATCGTCCTGTGTGGAGCTCCTGATTAAGGCGGGCGCTAACGTGGCGCTAGAGACAGAGAAAGGTTAATAGTAATATATTTTTAGTAGCTTTTTATGTGGTCAAATTAACAACACATCCCTCCATCCTTCAGGACAAAACTGCCTGGATGTCGCCACAGATTTTGCAGATTCCAAAATAATCAACCTGGTGAAGGACAAGATGGACTCTCTGCTAAAAATAAAGGAGCCAAAGAGAAAAGGCCTGAAGCCTAAAAGTGCTAAAGCAAAGGTACCAAAGAAACTTGATTAAAACCTGTGCTGTGTTCTGTTTAATGAGGGCATTAATAGCTCTATCAATCATGGTTTTCATGATCTCAAACATGAATGTTAAGTCACATTTCAGCATATCGCAGAGCTTGGGGCTTCAACAGATGAAACCCTCACTGGTCATAATTCTACACAATAGTTTGACTAAAATGTTAAGAGTTGAACCAGGATCAATCAACAGCCCAAATTCATACCAAGTACATTTGTTTTCAGCAGAAAAAAATGGTTTTAGGATTTAGTTACTCTTTAACTTCCAAATACTAGTCCTAACCCTTAACAAGCTTATAAACCACCTTTCCTTGAGGAGAAGCCACACTAAGATCTGAAGTTTAACTTCACGAGGAAGCTGGAGAGCCACAGGTTGAACATCATTTGTCTTCTTTAATATGAGCCAAATGTTCACTTGTACATCCCTCTCCCTGATATTATCCTCTTATCTGTGTTCTTTAGTTGTAAACAGCATATAAATGTGTCTCCTTCAGGGTGCTGCAGCACCCACCGACACCCACAGTGTCACAGCAGGACCCACTCCTTTGAAGAAGGACTCAAAGAGCATCGTCCTTCAAAACGCACACATCACTACAGGCCGAACCAACGCCGTGGACATCACCTTTGTGCCTAAAACGGTACGTTTACCTCTGAGAAGGCCACGCCCACTCACTGCTAACCATGCACTGTGTGACGCACTCAGGTTTGGGGAAAGCCGCCCACCACCAGTCAGCTGATGTCTCAGATGGAGGAGCCATATAGTCTGTTGACTTCCTGATGTCGTTCAGCCACAGTGTGTAGAGGACTGACCACAGAGACCCAGGAGGCTGCAGAGACATTCACAGGTTAAGGTTGGAGCTGCAGGTGTTTCTCTCGTGGGTAACGGTTGATGGTCTCAAAGTCCACCTACATCACCTCCTGGCTGGCTCGCCAAAATATGGTACACTTTTAAGAATGACACTCTGGAGCACATTCATTTTAATTCTTGCAGAAATGGTGACAAATACATGATTCCTGACGTCTCACCCTATTAGTGACTGGCGTCTGCTTCTGAACACGCATTACTAGTTAATCGTAAATATTCAAGTTACAAATATACAGTATATTTATGTAGTATTTCACACCGTAAGCCACATTTCCAACCAGTATAAATCCTCACTTAACTTTCTTTTAATCTCAACTTGCTCTTCCATGAACTGTTTAACCTTTTTTTTAACTTATAACAGAACTATTTTAACTATTCAGTCTTTATTAATGTTTATGTCACATTCTATAATGCTAATAAAAAACAATAAAATCCCATACTCAAAACTTGTCTTGCATATACCCTTATTTTGAAAGGTAACAGATCACCCGAGTTCAATATTTCATATCACTCTTATACTGTTAAATTGAAAGCTGTACTGATGACGGTCAAAGCTGTAAAATGTGCGGGCTTTATCACCATTAGCATATGTGTTGTTAGCCTTCACTTATTCACACACTAAAATAAAGCTTTAATCCCTTTCACCTCATTCGTTAACTAGAGCTCTGATCCCAGTTTGTGATTCTACTGTGATGCTTGTTTCTCCCTTTAGAAGACAGTTTTTTACTTCATTGTCACTGTGAGCTACCACTTATTGCTACGGGCTCACTCGTCTCATTCAAAGTTCTGTTCAAAAACGCTACAAGTCACAGTCTAAGGCCAGTTATTATGTTTTATATTTCCTTCTAGTTATGACTTATAAGCATCCTACCTGCAGAAATGTGACAAACGCATATCAGTCCAAAGTCTGCTCTTCCTGACGTCTGCTTCTGGCTACACAATGCACGCAGCTCCACCTGTACTCAGAGAATATACAGCATTATGTTCAGTCATTGAGGATTTAACAAATATTTATTTAGAGTCAAAGTCACAGAAATTGTGCAGGACAAGATTCAAACCAGACACTCCCTGGTTATTCCTCAAAGTTCATGAGCAGCAGCTTTCACACTCCTAATCAAGCACTCTAAGGCTAGCAAAAGCAGCCTACTTTAATAAAACCTTAAATCACATTAAAAGTAAGAGTTAACATTTTACTAATTATGCATATATATATATATATATATATATATATATATGTATATATATATATATATATATATATATATATATATATAAAATTACACACTATTGTCATTCCGCTAAACTGCCTGTGAGCTCCCTCCCTCCTGCTAAACATGGGCGGGGCCAGGTGGAAGCCCCGCCCACTTGTGAGTGTGCACACCTGATTCTTTTCATGACACCAATAGTGAACTGAGACGATGGCATTACTTATTGAGCAGCTACAGTGAAAATAAATAGTTCTTTCCTCTCACTGGGACTGAACCTTTATGTCTACGACTCATGGTAAGAACGTCCACATAGAACCACGGGTTTCATATCAACTTCTGTTGCTTGGACGGTGCATTCAAAAGCAATCAGGAAACTTGGACTTTAACATTGTTTAGCATAGGAACTTAAGCTGAATGTTCATTAATTTGTAAAGTTTTGGCAAAATGTTTATTGGGTTTGATGTACTAAAGTTTAATTTAAATATTTTTTAAGCTTACTTCATGTGCCAAATTAACTGTGTGGTTACAACTAGTTTTGGTTAATGTGAAATATAAATACGTTCAGATAGAATGGATAAAATAAGTTGTTTAAATAGTAGTTAAGAACAGGGGTTTGAAACACTGACTCACTGGTAATGTGTAGATGTTTTGTCCTCCCACGGGAATCTAAAAGTGAGCTTTATGAGGGTAGTGTGTACGTGTGCATGACAATGCAGTGAAATAATGTGAATTGTGTTTTATACATGCTATAATCAGTCACATCAGTTTCCCCGTCAGTAATGAACATTTCTGGTGCATCCATCTGTAGTTGTGTTGTCTGCCAGACGTAAAGGAATATAAAGCTTTATAAAAGCTGCTACTTGAGCTTCTTCTGCCTTATTTCTCCTCCACCGTTGGTTCTTCTCTAGTTTTCTCCTCCGTGTCCTAAGGTTGATTTTGATCTTGTGAGATTCCTCCAAAACAAGTACATTTTCACTATTTGTGAATCCACGTCTAAAATATAGTGTCGTCACACAATAGGACTGTTTAGGATTAATTTCTGCAGTTTTCTGGTCCTGCTCCTGTTTTCATTCAGTCTGTGGATGTTTTAGCTCATAAAAAGCTGCTCACATTTAAGTTTTGTTTTATGGTGTTACGGTCCAAATAGCATCCAGATACTGACTATCGACTGTGAGGCTGGTATGAGGAACAATAGATGTTAGAACTTCTACCATTTGACACTTTTTCAAAAACAATTAGAAATTTTTTGAGGGAAGTAAATATATTTATTTTGCACATTATAAATACCACTAGGAGCTAACAGCAGTCGTCAACACACACAGAATTTGATCACAAGAAACGAGGAGCACCATTACACCACCTCTGGTTCTTCACATATCATGTGCATGCTTTATGTAACATCCATTTTTTTTTTTTTGATTCCTTTATGCATTAATATTGTTTCAATTCACTAGTTCATCTGTAATGTGACTTATGTGTTGCTCCTTTTTGTCCGAAAGTAAAAGTTCCCACCCCCTGTCTGTGTGTCCTCTCTGTGTGGTGAGATTAAAACATGTAGCTCTCATCTATCGTTTTCCCGTAAATATCAAAATATCTCACAAAACTGAACAAGATCTCATTTTAAAACAGAAAAATGCTGCTTGTCTGGTTTTTTATTTTTCTGTATTTTTGTTTTGGTTTTAAGTCTGTAAAACAAAATAACAACACTGTTTATTCGTTATTTTGATTTGGTATTAAAACGGAATAACCATAGAACGAAGGGTACACGGATTCTTAGCATCTCATAATTATGACTTGGGGGGGGGGGGTGTTCTACTAACGGGAATGAGCTTCCATTGTACATACTTTTCACTTTTGCTCCATAAAAACGTGTCATTCCACATTCTAACCACAGTGTGTCGCTGTTGGTCAAACTTCTATGGTTTATTAGGCTACATTAGCACATTTGTTTTTCAACAACAGAGACACCAAAATGGCAGCTATGTGTTTTCTAAGTATCATCAATAATAAGTCAGTGAGGAATCCTGAGCTCCATTGGATGCATTATTTCTATCATCTGAATCACATCCGTGTGGTTTATCACATTGAGCTTCATCGTTTGGATTTAAATCTATTCTCTGATTGTTCTGAGTTAATGAATAATCTGAGGCAAACTTTCATAATCTTCGTCATCAGGAGATAAAATTAGATGCAGTGTCCTGAAGGACCACAGGGACGCAGTTATATAATATGACATATATACAGGCTACAGAATGGGCGGGGCTTAAAGCGCTCAGGCTTTAAACACAGAGACATAGAGCTATAATTATAGAATAATTCATGACAAGGAAGGAATAGATGCTACCTTACATTGTTTTTATGGTAAATGAAGAAAGGGGGCGGGGGGGGGGGGGGGGGGGGCTGACTCAGAGTATGGAGGGATGATGATGATGATGATGATGATGAGGAGGAGGAGGAGGAGGAGGAAGAGATGTTCAGGGCTTTTCTTGCACCATCACTGCTCAGAGGATGGAGGAGTAAACAAAGCTGAGTGACGCAGTGTGTCTGTGAGGGCGTGGCCTCTCCTCTTATGGTCCTGCAGCAGCATGTGTGAGTGATTATCTCACATCAGTCCCTGGTTCTAGAGTTCTATGGTTCCTACGGTTCCATGGTTGTAGGGTTCCATGATTCGAGGGTTTCATGGTTCCATGTCTCCATGTTTTATGGTTTCATGGTTTCATGGTTCCGATGGTTCTTATGATTCCATGGTTCTATGGTGGCATGGTTTTGGAGTTCCATGGTTCTAGGATTCTATGGTTCCTATGGTTCCATGGTTTTATGGGTCCATGGGTCAATGTGTGTGTTCCTATTGTTCTATGGTTCCCATGGTTCTATGTTTCTGTTTAACTACACTTTCAGCACCACAGACAGTGAACACATATCTGCACATCACTGTGTCTGTGTGTGTGTGTGTGTGTGTGTGTGCGTGTGTGTGTGTGTGTGTGTGTGTGTGTGTGTGTGTGTGTGTGTGTGTGTGTGTGTGTGTGTGTGTTGCAGCCAGCAGCACTGCAGTCTCCCAGCCCTGCACTGCTTACTCAGCACCAAAACACACACACACACACACACGTATTCTCAAACTGATTTTTATTTACAATGCACCAAATAAAATAAACATTTACTAGACTGTAAAGTTTGATTCACTTTAATCCAGAGGAGCTCCTCCTGTCTGTCATCCTTTACATAGACAACATTAGTAACATTTAAATAGTAACATTTAAATAGTAACATTTAAATTGTAACATTTAAATAGTAACATTTAAATTGTAACATTTAAATAGTAACATTTAAATTGTAACATTTAAATAGTAACATTTAAAGCAGAAAGTGAAAATAAAAGCTCATTAATGCACCAACAACAGCATCACAGGAAACCTTCACTGGACTTTATTTTTTTATTCTTTTTCTATAGTTCCCATAGTTGCTATTATTGTTATTGCAGCTCATTCTTATGGTGGCTGGGAAGTGTCAGGTGAATGCATTTAAAGAAACGAACACAAATACAAACAGGTCACAACACGAATGCAAAATGGCCACAACGGAAGTGTTTCCGACAGACCGGTATTACAGACGGACATGTTTCTGGCAGATGTTTTTAACCCACCAGAACAAAGAAGAACAAGAAGAAGACATCGAAACGCGTATGAAAGTAAGTGAAAGTTGATTAGGATACTCTTATATTTTTCATATCAGGCTATCATATCATAATACCCGTCCAACTGTAGTACCGGTCCGTAGGAAACACTTCCGTTGTGGCCGGTTTGCATTTGTGTTGGTTTCTGTAAATGCATTCACCTGACACTTCCCAGCCACTGTACTGATGGACTATTGTTTATTTTAAGCATAATATCTTTACTTTATAAAGATCACTGAAAGCTTTTAAATTTAACTCAGAGAAACTCGTCACAGTTTTGGTTTAACTGAAATGCTGTTCTTAGCATTAAAAACACACACACACACGTCAAAGTAAACACTTCTGTTTGAGATTGCATGTGGTAAATAATAATATTTAAATATTATTATTATTAATTTAATAATAATTAAAGAATATATAATTTTAATCAGTATGTTTTTATCTTTTACTAGATTTCAGGCGACCCAATTTTAGTTCCAGGTGGCCCCACATGGGGTCACGACCCCAAGCTATACTATAATAACCTAACTATAAAAGCTCGTCACTACTGTAGTTGATTAGCAATAATTTCTATCTATTATTTATTGTTTTACCGTTAAAACCACAGACAGTATCTAACTCCTACAGCAGAAATGATATTGCTAGGCTAATGCTAGGATAATGCTAATGCTAGGCTAATGCTAATGATAGGTTTTATTGTTATTGTTAGGTTATTGCTATTGTTAGGCTAATGCTAGGATAATGCTAATGCTAGGTTTTATTGTTATTGTTAAGCTAATGCCAGGTAAATGCTATTGCTAGGCTAATGATAATGCTAGGTTATTGCCATTGTTAGGTTAATGCTAGGCTAATGGGTAAAGACGCTGGGCTCGCAGTTGGCGGGTTGCCGGTTCAAGTCTCACCTGGGCCAACACTGCGGGATCCTGAGCAAGTCCCTTAACCCCTGCCTGTATCAGTGTGTGTATTTTAACGCCTTCTGGAAGAGAATTTATTTTAGTTTTGAACATTATCTTTGTTATCTTATAAAAATATGATTGAACAAATAATGGATGTGTGTGGTCATAATATCATGCTTTGTTCATCAATCGTACAGTCTTTTTTTGTTTTGCAGTAAAACATCATTTAATATGGTTTTAAAAGTTGTTTCTCAAAGTTCTACACAGTACGTCATACAGTATATGACAGTATCAAAGTATAATACATTGTAAACAAGGAGTTATAATTAAGTAAATATGTTGTTTTATATAACACACCAAGTGTTTTTGTTTTTATATAATTTATATGTTGCCTCCAAGATAATTTATAGTCAATTATGGCTCCCAAGTATCCCTAGGGGTACACGTACCACAGTTTGGGAACTACTGCCCTACAGGGTCCATTTAGTCCTTGAATCATGTGCTTAATAAGAACGTTTGTTTCTAATGTAGTTTTCTATTGTTTGTCTTTGCATTTACTTCCCAAAGCAAATGAGATATTATTAAATGCTTTGTCGGATAAATATGGATGATGGATGGATGGATGGATGGATGGATGGATGGATGGATGATGGGTAGAGCAGGAGGAAACAAAGGAAGGTGTTTCCCACAGCTGTGCAGTGACTGCAGTGTGACACTGATGAGTTTCTTCTTCTTCTTCTTCTTCTTCGTCTTCTTCTTCTGGTGCAAACAATGAATCGATGAGGAGCAGACAGGGAGGGGGGAGGGGGGGGGGGGGGGGGGGGGGGGTCAGGGTGGTCCAAAGTAGTTTCACTGCAGTGGAGGCGTTTCTCTGTCTTTGTCCCTTTACCTTAGTTCACTCCTACCTGCACGCTTCACCCTGCATTAACCTGATTCTCTGCTGTATTTCATTATAACAGCCATGACACATACAGTATATACAGTAAACCTTTACGTTCCCACAGAACAGAAATAAAGTTTATTCACATCCACATTATCCCTCTACGTTACAACTCAGAACTCTGGGTTTAGGGGTCTCATCCTGTAGTCGCTGCTCCTACACATACTGTAGAACCTTTATGACGGCGGGGCCACAAAAATGTGTTTATTTAATCAGAGGGTCACATGATCAACATTCATGTCAGCATTAGAGTAATGAGTGATCTTAGCATTAACACAGGAAAGGACATTCTGTGTATGTTTGTTGTTATCTTGCTCGTTGTGAAGCATTTTGTGTATTTCTGTTGTCCTTTTGTGTATTTTTCCTGCAAGTGGCCCCCAGGCCCCCAGTTGCCTATGTCTGTCCTACACCATGCAGAGCCACATGTTGGTGAGAAAACAGTGATTAAAAGCATTTTAATGCCAAAAACTTTAGCAAATAATGATTAATCACAAATTATTTACCACTGCTGTCGAAGTTGGAACACATTAATTCAGGCTTTATTTATTTATTTTTTTACCTTGTTACTGTACTTGTTGCTCATGATTTAAAATCATTCTGTTCCTATAATCTAATCATGTTTAATCAATGACCAAAATAGGAAGCAGTGCAAAATATTTGGTAAATCATTTTATATTTATGGGGTCCACATCAAGGTTGACATTTTTACATATGCCCCACGTTTAGCGATGTTTACGTTTAATATAACATTTTTTAATTGCTGGAATAAAATACGTATTTTGCTTTAGATAATGAAGCTTCATAATTGACACATTTAGACAATTAGCATGATGAATTGCTGATCTAGCAATAATTTGTAATGTAATTTGTAATTTGTTTTCTTATGTTCTTCAGGAAAACTATAAAATAATACATATTTTCTGTTTTTTTAATTTTTTCACTGGCTTGGTGGACCCTTTAAACAATGGCTAATAGTTTTGCCTGGTTATATTTTTTTGGTATTGTAACAAATTTAGATTGGGGACAGAAAAACATGAAAATGTGGGGTTTGATGCACCCTAATAATATATAATGTAATTTTCAAATGAGAAAAGCAGAGTTCAGATTTGCGTGGAAATGATGAAAGGATTATTTTTTGGCGGGTTTTTTTGGCCTATTTTAATTGGTCCATCCAGTTTTCTGGAGCCCCACCCACAATCATAATCCTGGCGCCGCTACTGCCTTCGTATGTCTGTCTCAGAATGAACAAGGAAACATTAAGTATTCAGGGAGAACATGCAAATCCCATACAGGTGTGTGTGTGTGTGTGTGTGTGTGTGTGTGTGCGTGTGTGTGTGTGTGTGTGTGTGTGTGTGTGTGTGTGTGTGTGCGTGTGCGTGTGCGTGTGCGTGTGCGTGTGCGCGTGTGTGCGTGCGTGCGTGCGTGCGTGCGTGCGTGTGTGTGTGTGCGTGTGTCGTAGGGGAAGCTGTCACATTGTAGCAGGAGGAAACCATGACCAAACATGGTCACAGGTGACGCACAGAGGAATACCCAGTTTCCATAGTAACAGGCAGGCGTAAAAAACTCTGGTAGCGAGTCGTGAATCTGTGGAGGTGAAAGCCCCCCATGCACACACACACACACACACACACACGTGAAGTCAAAAAGCGTTGATGTAAAGATAGTATCAGTTGAAGAGATGATGTGTCACTGACCACACACACACACACACACACACACACACACAAAGTGAGGAGGATGAGAAAATAGTGATGGATTAAAGAGAAGAGGAGTGTTGATCCTGAGCTGTGCTACATGATGATGATGATGATGTTGAAGATGCGCTAAGCTCCTCCTCCTCACTCTCATGGTGAGCAGAAAGAAATTCATACTTTTAAGGCTAAAAAGCTTCTGTGCTCATAAATGTTTAGAAATTACCCGTCTTTCATTTTAAGAGCCCAAGATCAAAGGAAGATCAAAAGAGGATCAAAGGAAGATCAGGTTTGTCAAAATGTACAATTATTTTTAAAATAAAATAACAAAAACTAATTCAATTCAAAATAATAAATAATTCTCAGGTTCTAAGTATATATACATTTATGAACTCTAAAACTGAGAAAATAACCTCAATTTAATGTTGTTTTGGTGCCCTACATTAGGTTTAATCTGATTGGTTGGCTTTGATGTGATGCATTTGATTGTTGTTTGGTCATTTCTATAATGTCTGTTGATCAATTTAAAACTAAAAATAATAACTTAGTAATGGTTGGGTGTAGAAATGTAACTAATTACTTCTTCTAAAAAGTATTTAAGTACAAGTGAAATTACTGATTTAAGTAGTACCCATAAAAGCAACTCAATTACAGTAATGTGAGTACTTGTAATTCATCACTTTTTCCTCTGCGTCAAAGTGAAATTACCATAATGACCCCTCCTCGTGTTCCCAAAATGTGTTCAGGGTCAATGGGAAATTTCGACTTTCACAAGAATGTGTAAAATGGAAGTGTTTTGTATCAGGAGGGTAATGTCAGCTGTTTAAAACACACACACACACACACACACTTGAAGGTGAGTCGGCAGTAATGTGCCACTTCCTGCCAGGAGGGCAGTTCATTTCTGGCCCAGTGACTCCATCCTCACCACTGCTGTTTGTCTCCTCCACTCCGTTACCTTTCAGTCCCACTGGGAACACGCATTACTTTAGCTTTCATCCTATCACATGATCAAATGTGACATCTTACGTAACGTTCTGTTGTATGGCTAGTTTTTGTTCTTTTCTGCCTCTGAATAGTTGTTGGCCAACATTAACTGATTCATTCACAGTGAGGACGACACTACAGACGTTAACAGTATTATTGTGTGGAACAGGATCATCCATCATGTCCCACGCTCTTCAGTCCCAAAAGAATTCTGAATTTTTTACTGATTGTTCCATGATTATTTAATATTCACACTGTATATGTTTAGTTTGATCTGATCAGTACTTTTTGAGATATGGATAATTTAGTCATCTTCCAATATGTCTGTAACTCCATCACATAGAAAGGTAAATATAGTACAGTAATAAGCTCCACCCACTCTCTCAGAATATAGAAATAGATCTGCTATACATCCTATCTGGTGGACATGTCAGCTCCTCTAAATAGTCACTAAGTCAGTGTGTGTTTGGGTCTGGAACATGTTTGGGTCTTCAGTAAACTACTTAGCATATGTCTCAGCTCCCTGTAATGTGATCAGCTTAGAGCTATGAACATAGACTGTTCACATCACTAATGATTAGTCACAGCTTAGCTCTGTGTCTGATAATCATTTATTGTTCATCACAAATATGAAGTCATGTTTTAATGAAAAAACCATTTTGTTGGTTTGGTTTCTGTTCAGGAGCAGCATCAGTAACCACTGGAAGGAAAAAGTCATTTTAACACCAGAAAGATGGTCAGAGATGGAAGAAATCTGTCCGACTGCTGTGGGTTAGTGGACACAAAGTGGGTGGACCACCAACCACAGATTAGGAACCGTCAGCTTCATCGCAATTATACAGAGAGAGAGAAACGTGGTTAAAGCATCAATATTTAAAGACTGAAGTAA
This sequence comes from Gouania willdenowi, assembly GCF_900634775.1. Classification (NCBI taxonomy): domain Eukaryota; kingdom Metazoa; phylum Chordata; class Actinopteri; order Blenniiformes; family Gobiesocidae; genus Gouania; species Gouania willdenowi. The sequence goes on from NC_041066.1 coordinate 24,952,574, forward strand.
ATATAAAGCGCAGCTCTGTGCAGCTAAACCTAGAGCAGCAGAACTATAGACAAAGTATCAGAATGACCTGAACCAGCCCCAACTTTCTCTAATTACTGAATCTAAATTTGGTTCTTAAGCATTGAGGTGTTAGCTACTACATGTTTAGCATTGACGTACTAGCTGCTACATGTTTAGCATGACATGCTAGCTGCTACATGTTAGCATTGAGGTGCTAGCTGCTACATGTTTAGCATTGAGGTGTTAGCTACTACATGTTTAGCATTGACGTACTAGCTGCTACATGTTTAGCATTGACATGATAGCTGCTACATGTTAGCATTGAGGTGCTACCTGCTACATGTTTAGCATTGAGGTGCTAGCTGCTACATGTTTAGCATTGAGGTGCTAGATAATTAATTAATAAATGAAACCACTGCAGACAAACAAAATAAACCCACATATAAGTGCAGATGATCAGTGTTTGTTAGCATAAAGGTCACACTTTTCAGCACATGTGCAGTCTGCATGATGTGACTGTGACAACGTGATTAATCTCACAGAAACATTGCTTTCATTCATGTGTTGCTATTTCCACCCTATTGTAGTATTTCTGCTACAATACATAATAAGTGAGAATATAAATACACTCTGTTCTACTTTTAGACACTGTGAACAGACTGGGACAGTGGAGGATCTGATCAGAACTAAGAGGTAATAATAATAATAATAATAATAATAATAATAATAATAATAATAATAATAATAATAATAATAATAATAATAATGTGATAAATCATCTGAGGTGATGAAATAAAGATGTGATTGTGTTTGTGATGCTGAGGATGGAGAAACTTGAGCTGATTGTGGTGCTGAGTCACTGTATGGCTGCTGCAGTTCCCCCCCCCCCCCCCCCCCCTCCCCCACAGCTGACTGACTGTGTCCCAGCCTCACGCACACACACACACACACACACACACACGCACACACACACACACACACACACACACACACACACACACACACACACACACACACACACACACACACACACACAGGCTCTGCTCCATCTCCCAAAGACATGTCATTCATTGATTAATATCATTATTTGATCCACTTTAGGGTTGTTGTTGAAAAGACTTTTCTTACAGTGCCCAGCAGAGGCAACGGGGGGGGGGGGTAAATTCGATTTGAGTTGATTTGATTTGATTTCCTAAAAAAGCGCTATATAAAATGTATGTATGTATGTATGTATTATTATTATTATTATTATTATTATTATTATTATTATTATTATATACATTAAGATTGGTAAAAATAAATACATAAATATGATTTTAAAGCATTTTTAAATATGAGTGTCTTTGGCATTTTGTTCCGTAAATGAAAATCTCTGACATTTGTAAATAGTATTTGGACGATTGGTGACGTATAGTATGAGTTAATATGATGGATTATTTGATCTTTTCTTGAAATAATCTCAGTTGGCCAGTTAAAATAATCTTCTTTATAAATATTAGTAAATTATAATGCATTTTGGTTTCAATCAGGGGCCATGATGCGGTGCATATCAGTAATTCTCAATTACTAAAGTTCAATTACAATAAATCACAATTACTGGGCCTATAATTAATAACCTTATTAAACGTAGTGTTAGCTTTCTGTTAGCATCTCCATTGCTAACGGGTCAGTTTGACTCGTGTTAAATCAGCTGTAAAATACACTAATAAATATTATCTATCATCTAATTCTTTTTCTCATATCTTGGTTACCTTGTTAGTATTCTTAATCAATGAATATATTAGTATTAATATTTATGGTCTGGACGTCTGAACTCAATTACAATTCAACTTTAATCACATCTTCACATCTTCATCACATCACAACTTTATTTATTACCAATTACGCAATTGCAATTATAATTGGTCTGGTTAGAATTAGTTTGTTTCATGTACGTCTACGTGTCCAGATGTTTGTATGAAGCAGAAATGACTCCACAAAGTGATGTTAGCGCTGCACTCACGTGAAAATGAAACGTAGCTGAAATTAAAAAGAGAGAGAAAGGTGAGGAGAAGGCACAGGCTGCAGAAAAACATGGTAGATTATTAGCAGGTCTGCCTGATGGAAACACCTGGTGTTGTGGAGTTGGATAGGGTGGTGGGTGTGTTACAGGGGTCAGACCATGCGCACTCTGCAAGGGGCAGGGGGAGAATTGCCTCCCCTGGTGGTTAAAAGTTTTCATTACAGTTTTTCAAAAGTCATTCGAAAAAATACAATTATATCAATTCATTTGTTGTTCTTTTAGTGAAAGGGTCTCAAACTCTTGAGACTTTAGGTTGGTTCTTCTTCTGTTACGCAATTCTTCTTCACAATGTAAATGGTGCAGCGACACTGCCCCCAGCAGTTCATGTAAGGTACTGCAGCAAAAATGAAGCAGAAAGATTTTATCATGAATTTACAACATTAAACGATGCATCAACTCAAATTTTTTTTGTCAACATTATCATTTATATTACTAATCATTTTTTTGGCATTATTGTATACGTTACACATATTGTGGTTGGTGCTAATCTTGAGAGGTTCTATATATTTATTTCCACCACTGGTGATGGTGGATTGTGTTTGAATGTAATGTTGGTGTAATGTTTTTACTTCCTGTTTATGTGTTTCTATAGTGATTATGCTGTTATACATAAACATATAACCACTCAGATCACATGTTTGTGGCCCTGCTGTGATTACAGATGTCTCTCTCTCTCT
>NC_041066.1:24957812-25170025 GCF_900634775.1 Gouania willdenowi
AACAAACACGCCCACAAAGGTGATCATTCCAGCGTCCTTCCCGCAGTGCTATGTATGTATTTTCTACAGTCTATGTATGTACAGGTGAACGCCCCGCCCCCACGCTCTGTCTCATGTTTATAAAGCAGCATGAGCTCAGCTACAGAGTGGGTGGGAGGAGAGTGGGCCGTCCTCTGGCCCTAAGGTCACCGTGTGAGGAGGAGGAAGTCAGTGTCCCATAGACACGCCCACTCATGAATATGCAGATATTTTAGAGGCTAAAACTCTGGAAAACAGGCGAGTTTGGGAAAATAAACCTGAAATACTATGTTTTTGGGGTTCTTAGAACAAATAGAGATGATGGTGAAAAATAGCATGACGTGACCTTTAATGACGCTGATTCAAAACCAAATCTTGTAATGAAATCTAAAACATTTTTGTGGGATTACATGTAAAAAATGTAATATATAATAATAATAATAAACACTGAATGATCTTACAATTAATATCACACAAACAGTTACTCAAATCAATATTAAACACCTGACGTGAGGAATCAACACATTCTCACTCCCAACTCGTCACATATTGACGTTCAGGACGTTACCTTTGGCCTCTTTCCACGTCACTGTGATGCTAAGGGTCAGAACGTGGCAACAACGGTTTTTATGACATTTGTAGTGAGAAATTTACCCATAACTTATGGTTATGGTTAGGTTTAGGTTTAGGTTTAGATTAGGTTTAGGGTTAGGATTAGGTTTAGATTAAGTTTAGGTTTAGATTAGGTTTAGGTTTAGGGTTAGGTTTAGGTTTAGGTGTAGGTTTAGATTAGGTTTAGGGTTAGGTTTAGGGTTAGGTTTAGGTTTAGCTTTAGATTAGGTTTAGATTAGGTTTAGGTTTAGGTTTAGATTAGGTTTAGGTTTAGGTTTAGGTTTAGAGTTAGGTTTAGGTTTAGGTTTAGCTTTAGATTAGGTTTAGGTTTAGGTTTAGGTTTAGATTAGGTTTAGGGTTAGAAGTTTTATTTTTAACAGTTGTGGTGAAAAGCAGCTTACGGACCCGCAGCGTCAAAAATGAACGCCATAGGGTACCTTTGGCGTCACGGTCCTTCTGGAATGTCGATACTGTATGTGCCGAGTTGGGAGTGAGACATGGTTGGAGGAATCATTACACAGGTAGATATTATTTAACATTTGAAAATATTTTCTTTAGCCTTTAGAGCGATCGACAAACTCAATTATCTTCTCCAAACATTTTTAACAGAAATAGATGAAATCTCTTTTAAAATATAATTTATAGTCTCTTTCGTCACAACTTGATTTACATCATTCTATAATTACAAGGTTTCAAACCTTAAACTCCACTTTAGCCTCGAGGTGTGAAAATATATTCAAAAGTAAATAAATATAAATAATCTTAATGATGATAATAAACAAAGAAATCAGTTAAAAAATACTGTTTCAAATACTAAACTGAGTTAAAAAATACGTAAAAGTGGGGACCGTGGCTCAGGTGGTAGAGGGTTGTCTTCTGATCGAGAGGTTGGGGGTTCGATCCCAGTACCTGACTATGTGTCGAAGTGTCCTTGGGCAAGACACTGAACCCTAAGTTGCTCCCAGTGGTCGACTAGTGCCTTGCATGGCAGTCCTGTCCCATTGGTGTGTGAATGTGAGAGTGATTGGGTGAATGAGCTGATATGTAAAGCTTAGAGACTGTTTCAGTGGTGATAAAGCTCTATATAAATCAAGTCCATTTAACATTTCTGAATGGGGTTATACAGTCGCGTAGCAAAGATACATGAATTTAATAAATAAAAAAAATAATAAATAAATACATATGATGTAATTTAGAGAACATTTATTGTGCAGATCTCAAAACTAACTCAGAATTCTATAGTGCAAAGTCATGTACACGAACCCTAAAAACATTACTGATATTTTAATAAAAACAGTACAACAGGTTGTTTTCTATGATGCAAAATAAATAACACAATGGAGTATATTAATTAAATATTGTATAATGTTACATTATTGGTTATGGTGATTGATTGTAGACTCCAAATCTCTAGCATCATTTATAATGTCTACTGTGTATAGCGCTCACCCTTACCTCTATTTACTGCAGCTTTCATCAGATTAGCTTTATCTTTTAGGATCATACTTTCTGCTTTAACCTTTACCTTCATAAACATTTTGTAAGATAAAGATATCTAATATTTTTCCTGGTTCTTTTAATTAATCAGCTCTGCTCATGTAAACAGTGCACGTTAATGTGTGAGTGTTCAAAGCCACAGACTTTTTTTGGTGGAATAATTTTGGGAGAATTTGCCAGATTTTGGAAAAATCAGAATCAGAATCAACTTTATTGACCAAGTAATGTATTTTATACACACGAGGAATTTGACTTGGTGAACTGTGCTCTCTCTAATAGTGTAAACATTAAATAATAACAATCAACTAGAAAAAATAAATATATATATATATATAAACATAAATATAAACAGTAAAACTAAATAAAATAACAAGATAATAATAATAATAATAATAATAATAATAATAATAATAATAATAATAATAATAATAATAATAAAAGAAAATATAATAATAATAAGATAATAGTGCAGTAGTGCAGGTGAACATTTAAATTAAATATTATGTACATGAACATTCTCAGTGACAGGTTGATCCAGGGTTATTATGTTTAGTTCCAGGTTATTTCACAGAAACATGTCTGACACTCTTTGACTGTTTAGAGTTGATCACAGCGACAGCCTGAGAATTCTTTAAACAATTTGAGATGAAAAACGACTGCCGTCATGTGATAAACTGAGCTCTGCAAATATAGTGGATTTATATTTTTTGTATTTTAAGGAGCTGTAATATCTACAAGTCATTTACAAAATGTTTCATGTTTTTTCCATCGTTTTTACTTTCTCGAGCGGGTCAGATTTGATCCTCTAAAGGGCCGGATTTGGCCCCCTCACCTTTGAGTTTGACGTATGTGCTGGACAGGATAAGCATGTACAGAAGAAGAGATTAGATGTTTACCCGTTTGTTTCTTTCCCTGTTCAGATACTTGAACTACCGTCAGTACATTTATATTTATATGAAATCACACCAGATTTCGTCCTTTTATCTGTTTTACATAGAAAATACCTTAGAAATATGTGATGTGGCCCAAAAACATGTGATTGAGCTTTAAAATATTATGTAATAATTTGAGGAATATTTAAGGATTTTGAGTTTTAGTTAAACACTAAAAAATGACTGCAGTCATGTGATATAAGCACCATCATTGTTGGGTTTTATTAACACAATGATTCATATTTTCTCTGTAATTTCTACTTTTTACCTGCGGGCCGAATTGGAGGCTCCAAAGGACCAGATTTGGCCCCAGGGCCATGAGTTTGACACGTGGCTTTATATTATATAACTATAATTACTGTTCTTTTTCATACATTATAGTCTCTGATTATGGCCCAGCATTACATTTATATACAGTAATTTATATCAACTATTGCCGGTTAAGAAAAGAAAACCCTGTAGGTTAATAATGAGGATTAATAAATCCTCTGGCTTTTGTTAGCTCAACGTCACCACAGTTTATTTTTATTGTGAGACGATTGTAAACGGTTCTAAAGCAGCTAAATGTTGACCCTTCAGAATAAAAGCGTATATATGTACATGTTAGTGCTGCATGGGTGGAGCATAAAGTCAGGGATTAATCTGCTCGGGTCAACACAGCTGTGTGTGTGTGTGTGTGTGGGTGTGTGTGTGTGTGTGTGTGTATGTGTGTGTGTGTGTGCGTGTGTGTGCGTGTGTGTGTGCGTGCGTGCGTGTGTGTGTGTGCTCAGGTGCAGGAAGTGTGAATCACTGCAAACACTGGGGACGCTCTCACTGTGGTTGTGGTTGGGGTGGGGGTGGGGGGGGGTGTAATTTACAATGGTGCAGTGCAGCTAACGCTACATCAGTTAGCTCGTTCTGTATTGTTAGAGTGAAGTTACTGTCGTGATCTAACACAGCTGTGGTCTGGAGTAAACACACGTTCTAAATGTGCAAAGACTAAACAGAACCAACAGGTTCAGGGTCACTGACTCCAGCCTGGGTCCTAGTTTTCCTAGGTTTAGGTTTATCCACTAGTTCTGAGGTTCCCAAAGTGGGGTACGGGTACCCCCAGGGGTACGCAAATTGTCATGGGGGTACGTGAATGAAAATAAAAAAACAATGACAACATTGGAAACTAGAATATAAATAGAATGCTATTGCTAGGGTAATGCTAGGTTAAAGCTAATGCTAGGCTAATACTATTGCTAGGCTAATGCTAGGTCAAAGCTAATGCTAGGTCAATGTTAATGCTAGGCTATTGCTAATGCTAAGCTAATTCTATTGCTATGTTAGCTAGTGCAGTGCCATAGCTCTAGAAAAGTGGGAGGTTTAGTAGATTTTTCATGGATGGTTTATATATAGTTAATTCAGAATAAAAGTTAAATCCTCTTTAAACTGACCTTGTAAACACTCAATTCCTAATGCAAATTTAAGCCTTGCAAGACACACACAGAGGGGCGGCGTCCCAGCCCTGGGCCACCGCGGCGCCTCCACCCGGGACAGGCTGACCCCGGCCGCCCTCTGCCCCACTGCCTATCGAGTGATTGGCTCTGGTGCGCCCACAGGCTGCGTTCAAACCCAGCCAACTGTTCTGTGTGATCAAAGCCAGGAAAGGCTCAATCCACAGTGACGATGTTATCAGTTATCAGTGTAACAGTATCATTGCAGTCCAAACAAATCCAATGTTGCACATCCTTGAACCAAGCAGCAGCCATGTTGAAAGTCTCAGCTCTGTCTGAGCCTGAACCGTAGAGAGATTTGAGTAGGGTTGCCAACTCCCTACAAAAAAAATAAGGAACACCCCTGCCCAACAGCAAGGACCCCCCCCCCCGGCACAACTCCCACCCAAATCCACCATGTAACCCCCCCCCCCCCCTCCTTCCATGGAATACACAGAAATAAATTGTTGTTACAACATTTATCTATTTATTGCACTGGAAAAAATATAATTTCTGTAACAGAAATTATTCTGAATAGTAAATACTAATACTATACTAGTGAATACTAAAAGCTTGTAAAATGTGCAAACTAGCAACAAAACAAAAAAAACAGAAACAAAAAGTTTTTCCTTTAAATAATGAATTGTCCTCGTGTTCTAAAAACAGTGGGATATGAAGACTGAATGTGCAAAATGCAAAAAAGGTTTCTCTTAAGAAAAAATAGTCCTCTTTAACTTAAAACAGTGTGCAATACAGGACTGTTAATGTACAAAATGGTAAAGACAATTTCAAAGAACCATTGCACTGTGCCAAAAAAAACCTTTTTACCTGAAATGCCTGGAATGTTCATTTGTATTGAAACAGAAATGTGAATGACCTTGGGATCCTAAGAGCTCAGTGGTACATAACCTACTTTTTCCACTGGTATTTCTTTTGACTTCTTGCTGCAGCAAGGAGCTGTTTGTCTTTCAGTGCTGCAGAGTAAAACTCTGAGCAAGACATGTCATAATTGAGGCTGACAATAAGCTCACTCCTAATAAGTTCAATGGAACATTTGTTCCGCACATCTGTCCATTTGCTTTTCATGAAGGAGAAAATCCTTTCTACAAACCCAGTGGAAGATGGGATGCTGAGGACAAAGGATACAACAGCCTGAATGTTGGGGAGATCAGTTGCCTGAAGAACTTGCATCCACCTCTCTGCTGTTCCCTTGCGTTGCCACTGTTCTTTTTCTTGGGCCACTGTGGTGAGGTGTGCAAGAAGGTTATTTGTGGTCATGCATTCTTCATAGAGGCTGTCCATGGAGATGTTAAGTCTTTCAGAGGAGAAGAAAGGTTGTGTTAGTCATAAATGGTACACAGGCCATAAGGTGGTCAATACAGAAATAAAACACATTTCAGAACTTTATACAGTATTTTGCAGTTTATTTAACTAAATTAATTATATGTGTAGAAAGTTGTGTGCGTATATACATGTATTTATTTGAATATTTCTATGAGTTGTATGGACTTTCATAATCATCAACAATAGTAAAACATGGTTTACATTTGCATTTTGTATCTAACTTACCTATTAACCATGTGAAGCCGCTCAGTGATCTTCTCCATCTCATCAAAAGATATCTTCCCAGACTCTAAAGAGAGGGGCTGCAGGTGAAAAAGCCAGTTTTCCTCTGAAAAGTCAAACCACTTCTGGATGTAACTAATGGCAGTGTTTAAGAAGGCAGTAAACTCCTGCTTGGCAACATCAGCTTCAGATGGTGAGAGATGCTGGAGCCTCTGTCGTGTGAGATAACCGTAGAAACCATCATCTCTTCTCTGAATTAGTCTCCTCAGAAAGGATTCCATGATGCAATAAAGGTCAACAGACGAAGTTACGTTTGTCTCCAGCTTCTTCACCACCTCCTCAAACAAGGACATGATATTACTGCAAAAGAGAAGGTACACTTCTACAATGTCTGCCTCCTCCTCTGGTCCAGGAGCGTCTTTTCTCAACCTCAGCAATGTTTGAAGACGCTTTGGACATTCCTCACCAATGCTAATCAGATATGATTTTAGTGGCATCCAATTTTGGAGCAGGCGGGTGATTGCAGGGTTCAGTGACAGCCATCTGGTCACTACATGGCGCAGGATTTCGTGGAATTCAGTATCACAAAACTCACAGAACTCCTTCAGAGACTCTCTCCTTTTGGCAGAGATGGAGAAGAAGCCATAAACTTTGAGGACAATATTTTCAATATCCACTGAAAGCTGGTCCAGAGCTTTTCTCACTGTGTTATGAATGATATGTGCATGACAGTTGCCACGAAGTATCTCACAGTTGATCTCTTTCAATTTTGTGAAGACAGAATTGTGGACACCATAATTGACATTTGCATTATCAGCACTGAATGCAGACACATGATCAAGGAATAAACCTGTGTTGTCAAGGGAGCTTTGGATTGATCTGACTATTCCCTCTGCAGACTCATCTGGATTTTCTACAAAATCTATTACTTTGTTGACTATCCCATTCTCTGGTGTGAAAAACTGTACAGCCAAGGGAAACATCTTGCGATTGCCTTTGTTTGAGGCATCTGTATGAAGAGAGAATGGTAGTGGATTACCATCTCTTTTTAACTGTTTGATAACAGCTTCTATCGCCTTTGGAGACAGGACATCTTTCACAATTGCCTCAGCTTTTGTCCTCCCACAGGACATCTTCTTGGCAATGTTGGAGTCACTCAGCATTCGGGTGATCAACTTGAGTGCACAGTCGGCTGAGTTATAACTTAAACCATGTTTGACTGTGTGGTACACATGAGCTACCTCTGCAGCAGTCACCTATCAAGAAGGAAAAAAATAAATTATCTTATTAGCCTATAGTCGACGTGTATTACTAAACCCAGGTTAACAAACAGAAGCATATTATATCTACAGAATAACTAATATTCAATAACTCTGTTACAATAATCAATAACTCTGTTACATCAAGGGTTACCAACATGCAATTAATATATATCTGTCTGCACATGAAAATATGCATATGCATATGAAAATATCTATGAAAAGTTTGAACTTATTAGAAATGTATAAGGTCTTTGTGCTCATCAATTAGCCTATCTATGTATTTGTAGTTATTTTTGGAAATACATTTTATGCATTAATCCACCAATTGCAATTATATTCAATAAATCAATCATATTTTATTTATAAAGTATTATAAAATATTAATGATAGCCTACTGTAGACTATCATTAAAGCCTATTGTAATATCGCTGGCAATAACATGCTGAGTCTGACATTTATTCATTGCACGTTTCTATAACCAGAAGTACTTACCACATCTGCCTCTGGAGTTGCCTGATGGACAACAAATCGGTCAAGGCTTCCCCTTGTTTTGTTGGCCCGTTGTCTTTCGACATGTCCAGTACCACTTGCATGCTGTTTCACGTCATGAATGCCACCATGGGCAATTGAAAATACGCGCCGACATATTATGCAGTTTGCTTTATATTCATTGTCATGCACTTTCCCCAGCCATGCGTGATCCTTTTCCCATTCGACTCGATATTTTTGTAAACGTCTTTGTTTCTTCCTGGGAGGTGTAGCACTGTCAGTGCTTGTAGAAGCAGTACTGGTTGGCAAATCTTGTATATTCTCCGAGCCGGTGTCGTCCATGCTGCTTTGTTTTTCTCTGTTTCGCCGACACATCTTCCTTACAAGGAAGTGAGCCTATCTTGACCAATGAGCTGAGTGGGAATGTAAGTGCCCGTATCTCATTGGTGACAACAAAACACAAGAGTAGGAAATTGGCATACCGTGCAGTTTCAAAATAAAACGTCCTCTCTCGTTCATTGATTAATGTTTGCTCATTTTGGCTCTGACAGAAATACGGAACAAATGGCGTTCCTTCTTACTTTAATACGGAACGCATCCATTTTTTTCTAAATACGGAACGATTCCGTTTTTTACGGAACGGTTGGCAACCCTAGATTTGAGCCACACACACACAAACAGACAAGACAGAGATTCCTTGCTTTTATAGATAGATAGATGTTAATGCTAGGCTAATTCTTTTGCTATGTTATTGTTAATGCTATTGCTAGGTTATCTCTATTCTTAGGCTAATGATAATGCAGTGTTAAAGCTAATACTAGGTCAATTTTAATGCTAGGCTAATGTTAATGATAGGCTAATGCTATTGCTATGTTAATGTTGATGCTAGGTTAATGCTATTGCTAGATTATTGCTATTGCTAAGCTAATGCTGATGCTCGATAATGCTAATGTCAATGATAAGCTAATGTAGTGCAACGCGGGCCAGCACCTGCATTTTCTTCAGGAAATAAAGATAATGTAGTTATTATTATTATTCTATATTATTCCTCAACACGATAGGTATAATTCACTGTAGGGCTGTATATGACATTACGTTATTATGGTTTTTAACTGTGCAGGAATAGTGGTTCAGTGTCTGAAGGGGTACGGGACTGTGAAATGTTTGGTTGTTATGGTTTCGGCCTTGTTTCTTCTTTTGTTATGTTACGTAAAACAATATTATCTCACATCAACAGATAAAGACACATTTTATTTGAACCAGGAATGAATTCAAAAGTTTGTATCAAACATTAATCTTTAATTAGAAGCTTTTTACATTTAGTTATTGCCGCTAATTATATATGGTATTTACTGCTGATTTAAAGCGATACAAACTACGTACCATATTATTGATTGATCAGTTATTATTGATCATTGAGAGGTCTAATGTGTGTACGCTTTTTACTCATTATGATTTATTTGTTTCATGTGGTAAATATAAGTATTCGGAGAGAAGACTGACTTTTATTTGTTCATATTTTTGTGCTTGGTTTCAAACTGTCTTTATTGATAATCCGACTGTCTCTGAGGTTGTTTTTATCTGATTGTCTCGTCGCTTACGTAAAACTCGTTAGATTTGGTCGAAATCAGCTCATTTAAAACTTTTTATCCTTGTTCCAGAAAATAGGCCTCGAAAAAGAATATTTATTATAAGGATACATAATTATATTATGTCAAAAAGAAAGAATTAATGAACAATATTTCACATTAACTGTATAAATGATCCTTTCGTGACTTTTCATGAAACATTTGCTCACTTTGACTTTGTGATCATCTCACAGTGAGACTGAATATTTACTATCAGGTTTATTATATATACATGTTCTAGGGCTGAATGCCATCCCATGGTAGACTTAATGAGTACATATTGTCTACTATTAGGGGTGTGTATCGACATGAATCTGATACGATACAATTCATGATTTGCGTGTCACGATACGATATATCTCGATACTAAACAATACAATATACATCGTCATATATATCACAATATGAATAATTACAAACTGTTAAATTACATTTTTCAAAAAGTTTTAACTTTTGCTTCTACAACAGATTCTGATTCTGTTAAATTCTTAAATTCTTTTAAAACACACACACACACATCTATCAAAGGGACCATTAAGTTTAATAAAAATAAAACAGGGGTGGGCAACTTTCACAAAGCGGGGGCCACAGAAATGTGTTTGTTTGATCGAAGGGCCACATTATGAACGTACAGCATTTACAATAATGACCAATCTGAGCATTAACACAGCAACGAACGAAGAGTTTTTATAGTAATGTGTGTTTTTTGTGCATTTCTGTTGTCTTTTTGTGTCATTTTTTAGTCATATTGTGTCTTTGTGTTGTCATTTAGTGTAATTTTTGTGTATTTCTCTTGTCGTTTTGCTTGTTTATTTGTACTGTGGGCTTGTTTTTTGTGTTTTTCTTGCATTTTCTGTAATGTAATATTATATGTTGAGTCATTCTGTGTATTTTTGTTGTTTTTTGTTATTTAGGATAGTTTGTGTATTACTGTTGTCCTTTTGTTCACTTTTGTAGTAGTTTTGATGGTTTTTGGAGTATTATCTGTGTTTTTTTGTCTTTTACTGTATTTTCCTGCAATGTTGTAATTCTTATGTATTCTTGCTTGTGTTTGTGTATTTTTCTGTCATTTTGTACGTTTACTTTGAGAGCCGGACAACATTAGACAAAGGGCCGTATGTGGTGTGTTCACTGACACATAGTGAACGGGAGTTTACATGCTATGCATATGTTAGCATAACTAAATGGTTTGGAAGCTTTGAGGGTTAATTTCAGCAGAATTGTAAATTTGTGGTGTGATGCAAATAAAAAGGATAGAGTTATGTATGTTAGGGAAGCAGCTGTGCACATGTCACTGTGATGCTGAAACATTGTGAAATCCATCAAAGCTGATCCATAAAAACGATGGATCTATTTTTCACTCTCCAGACGTTCATTACTAACAGGATGTGGTGAGATTGGCCCCTCCCCCTCTGCTCCTTTGAGATGCATTGGCTCTTTTTCATCAAGTGTTTGATGTCTGTTGGCCTTCAGCAACCAAACGTGATGAAAGCAGCAGAGGATGGAAATATGAGCTTAAAATATCTCATCCATCCATAAAGAAAGAGTGTGTGAGTATTAGGGCTGGGCAATATATCTTAAATCAAGAGTTTTTTTATCTTAGCAACAAAGAAAATGACAATATCACCTATAATGAGATATATCTATATTTTTTAACTTTTTTTTATTCACTCAATCAAATAGTTCAAAATACAAAACTATTTATTTTTTATCAATAGAGCACAATCTAACAGTTTCCTTCTTAACAATGTTTCCATATTTCTGAGAAAAACTGTATATATTATATTTATAGCTTTTGTATTAAATGACTCATTTTATTAGTTTTAGGAGTTGCTGTTAAAAGCACAGTTAGATGATCTCTGAGTGCATCCTAAATCTAAACAAGCCACACTACAGAACTCACTCACACGTGCTGTCCCTTAGAGGTGAAAAAGACAAAATTAGAACATATTGATCAGCTGTTTGTTAATAAATGTGTCTGTGTGGCGTTCACATCAGCAAATCTAACCCAGAAATGTGTTTCTGAGAAGTATATCGTATATTGCCATTTAAAAAAAACAAATTGAGATCTGAGTTTTGGTCCATATTGCTCAGCCCTAGTGAGTGTACGTCCCTCGTCTTCTAACAGGAGACTAAAATAAACACTGATATGTTGGTTTGTCTACTGGGATCTGCTTCAAGTTGAGAGAGAGAGAGAGAATAATCTATCCTCTCTCGCTCCTTTAGCTCCTCACATTTCCTGTGATGGCGGAAAACGGACGTAAAAATAGAATTCACGTTCTGAAACAGAAAAAATCAATCTGGCCCGTCTTTTTACATCACACATTTACGCACCATCTGAAAACGAGTGATTGAAATGTTTTGGAAAGTGAGACAAATGAACGAATGTGTCCAACTGTGTTTGGATGAATAAGTGGTTCAGATTATTAGGAAAACGCTCTGGTACAAAGTCAGGTTTAGCTGTTGGTCTATATTAGCTGATCTAGTGATCACTTTACTATATTTTATATATTTAAGCTCCTACGCTGTCATTTTATTCCCCTCCTTCCACACTACAGAATAAGTCATAAAAGTATGTATGATTCGTGCTGATATCGTATCGGATCAATATCGGTATCGGCTGATACGCATGGCTGCAATATCGGTATCATATCGGATGTCAAAAAGTTGATCCTCAAAGGACATTCCTAGTTGATATCGTAAAGTCAACGATATGTGACGCGCCGTGAGAAAATCTAGAAGAAGTCGGTCTCACACAAGCCTAGAAAACACACAAAAAAAACTCATAAAACACACGTTTATTGTTTTTATTTGTTGAGTTCATAATGAAAACACTCCATGCTTCAAATAACATGATCAGATGTTTTAAAAACATTAAACATTGTGTTAAAAACAGCTTGTGACGAGAATCCACAGATGATGATATATAAAACAAATACTGTCTTTTAATCATAGCAGCAGCATTTCATAACTACAGTCATGTGATTATTCACTGCAGACACATGAAGCACTTCCTTCTTTTCTGACCACATTTCAACTGTAATCCATTGTTTTCTGACCACAGCGTTGAGTCATAAACAACACAAGAACTCATCAGCTCATCCCATAACTATGAAGTAAATGAATATGCCAGTTATCAGTCCTATTGCATTTATGGCTAAAAATATTTACTAACCTCACTAAAATGAAAGCATTGGAATTACATAAATTTATATTAACATTTCAAAGAATGAATCAATTAAATATATATTAGAATATTTGTCTAGGACTGTTTAACTTGATCCCATTTAATACATGAAATAATAACGTACAGGTCTATAACTGATTGGCCTCGATCATATATAATTACATTTTTACACATTATGTGACTCTAAAACAAGATTTTATTATTATTTAATTTCACCTTTTTGGTCTAAAAAACACTTTTAAGGTTTAACAACAGAACTGAATGTAATTATAAAAATGTATTTACGACTACTACTAATATTATGTTTATATGTATGATAGAAATATATTGGAAAAACCTATATTTAACAGAATAAAGTTCTGTAAAATATTGTCGTTCTAATCATATTTAATGTTTTGTTTTAAATTTGTATTCAAGACACTTTGATCAGAATTACTGTAGTTAATTACACTTTTTATTTGAAAAAATAAATCATAATCATTATTTTTTTGCTCTTCATTTAATTTCTATTAAAATCACTTTGATAAGAATGACTGTATATTGTTAATATAAGCTACAAACTTTGTACAAAGTTTCATTTTTTGTACTTTGGCTCTAAAAAGGTTGAAATCTTTAAAAGACACGAGAGGAAAGAAGATGATGAGAAAGCATCTGTAAATATGAATGTAATGTACAGTAGCTCAGGTAGAAAGCGATTGGACAGGCATGAGTTACACTGACGCAGGATGTGCGGAATGGAAATAAGCGAGACTCCATATTTTTATGGCTGCAGCGTTGCCGCAGAGGCCGTAACACACGGTGATGAATGCACCGACAGAGAGCTGCAAACATGGAGGCTTTATTAAACATTCATAGACATAATATTGGACAGTGTGTGGATATGGATATGTTTGCCTTAGCTTCGCTAGTAGCTTTAATAGGGTGACCATACGTTACCCAGGACATTTCCTCTTTTCACGTTTTGTTCGGTAATATTTTATAAATTAATGAAACTGTCCGTGTTTCCCAGGGACCGTGAACGCATCTCAGGGAGCCTTTTCACACTCCCGGTGTCACGTACTGAGTTTACCTCCGTACTGAGATTATAACCCTAACCTAACCCAGTGAACAAAAAAAACACGTGTCTGTTTTCTTTGGAAATAAAAATAAACAAAAATTAATTATCATTTTTTTTTTAGCAAAAATTCATTTTTTGGTATATGCACATATACAATCTCAGTACATGACACTGGAAATTTCGCTTTTGTTCAGTTCTCGCGCATGAGGTCAAAGGTCAAGAGGTATAAACTCTTCATGACTGACGGTGTAAACACTGAGTCTGATTTACACTATTTTTACTGTTAGAGTTTTTGCGTAAACGTGGTATCGGTCTCCAACGAAGAAATGCAGAGAGCTAAAGATAACACTGCTAAAGCTAATGCTGCTAAAGCTAACACTGCTAAAGCTAATGCTGCTAAAGCTAACACTGTTAAAGCTAATGCTGCTAAAGCTAACACTGCTAAAGCTAATGCTGCTAAAGCTAACACTGCTAAAGCTAATGCTGCTAAAGCTAACACTGCTAAAGCTAATGCTGCTAAAACTAACACTGCTAAAACTAACGCTGCTAAAGCTTATGCTGCTAAAGCTAACGCTGCTAAAGCTAACACTGCTAAAGCTAATGCTGCTAAAGCTAACACTGTTAAAGCTAATGCTGCTAAAAGTAACACTGCTAAAGCTAATGCTGCTAAAGGTAATGCTGCTAAAGCTAACACTGCTAAAGCTAATGCTGCTGAAGCTAACACTGCTAAAGCTAATGCTGCTGAAGCTAACACTGCTAAAGCTAATGCTGCTAAAGCTAACACTGCTAAAGCTAATGCTGCTAAAGGTAACACTGCTAAAGCTAACACTGCAAAAGCTAATGCTGCTAAAGGTAACACTGCTAAAGCTAATGCTGCTAAAGGTAACACTGCTAAAGCTAACACTGCTAAAGCTAATGCTGCTAAAGGTAACACTGCTAAAGCTAACACTGCTAAAGCTAATGCTGCTAAAGGTAACACTGCTAAAGCTAACACTGCTAAAGCTAATGCTGCTAAAGGTAACACTGCTAAAGCTAACACTGCTAAAGCTAATGCTGCTAAAGGTAACACTGTACACGAGCTGAAAATTCATGTTTTTCCTGCTTTTCAAACAGTGATCAATCAGCTGATCAGTGCTGTTTCACATATTGATCTATTTAGTGTCTATCATATGCACTTCCTTCAAATGTGTAAATGTAATTAAAATAATATATTAATACAAATAATCATAGACCTGGTTAATAAATGGTGTATGTCATAAATTTACCTTTTCAAAGTCAGAACTCATACTGTCCTTTTCACACTTGTCCCATCAATAATAATAATAATTATAATAATACATTTTATTTATAAGAGCTTTTCAAAAACTCGGACACTTTACAGTTGTTAAAACAATTACACAAATCATTAAACAAACTATCACTAATAAAGGTAAATACAGTAAATACATACCAATCATAAGTTAAAAGCTTGTAGAAGGAATGGAAACTGAGGAGGTTTGTTGCTTTAATTCTGTTTCTAACGTTGGTTTTTATAAAAGCTCACATATGAGAATCATTCCTGGGTAGAGTCTGAATTCCTCTCACTGGAGACCCAGATAGTCTGTGTTTTCATTCACCAGGGGTCACCTGTGTGGAAACAAGAGGACTGCCTTGCTTCTATACTGCTGCTGAGCTGCTCCATCAGTTTTTAAAAGTGCTGAGATCAACAGAAAGTGACATCATCAGAAAACCCTGGTCCCTCCTCCAGTCTGAATATGTGTAATATTAATAATATAAACACTAACGATCTCTGGAATAACATTATAAACGCTGTTAGGTTGGAAACATCAACAGAGTGAATTAACTTTATGTTTATATCGCTCTGACCTTTGACCCCCCAGGTCACTTATTTTAAAGACGGTAACTTTGCTAATATTTACTCTATCTGAGACATTCTAAAGCTAAAGAGTTGTTGTTTACAGTCAGTATCATGTCATTACAGTAATTTTGCAGTTATGCATTTCTCTCCAACGCGTATTCTCCGGTCCAGGCTGCCACGCCCACCTTAAGGAGCCAAAAAGTGCGTATGTGTGAATGAAGGCGGGGCTGAAGGAAAGGAGGCGGTGATGTCATTTTTTTGGGCTGTCTAGAAATCACGGAACCAGGAGTTTTCCCAACGCTTGTAAATGTCATTGAAATCTGTGAAAATGATAAAGTTTTAATTTGAAACGCCTTCATTGATAAACAACGTTTTATTATTGATTTGATCAGATTATTGATCAGATTATTGATCAGATTATTGCAGTATGACAGAGTCACAGTTAAAATCTCTCTCCTTCAGCAACATTTTATCCTGTCGAGAACGGGTAAATGTGAACATATTAGTAAAGCTGATGGTCAATTCTTTGACGTGCTTGTGTGACTCCTCCCCCTTCCTGTGACAGCGTGAAAGTGTCGCTTTGGATGGATTCTTCCCGGGAATTTCTTCTGTAATATTATGAGTCTGTGTGGTTTCAAATGTAACTAAGTCCATATTTCTAGTGTAATATAATATTTCACCTTATGGGGGCGCTGCACTTATTCCAGGGTTTGAAGAACGTAAGAGGAAACGGACTTACGCACACCGGAGAATGCGCATAAAGCCAGATTTGAATGGGAACGCCCACATTTCAGGGCTGCTCCTCCCACATTGTGTAACTGGGATGAAGGTGTGCAGTGACTGACTTAAATACAGAGGGAGAATAGCACACAGCCAGAAACGGCGGCACTGTGCAGCTTTTTGGACTTACACACATGGGAGAATATAACCTTTAATGATTATTTACTGTTCTGTAAGCAATGAGTTTAATAAAACGTGTTGGTTTTCAGTTGTTTTTTATTAAAGCTCTACATGTGGTAGTGATGGAGTTCTGAGCTCATACGTGTGTGTGTGTGTGTGTGTGTGTGTGTGTGTGTGTGTGTGTGTGTGTGTGTGTGTGTGTGTGTGTGTGTGTGTCTGTGTCTGTGTCTGTGTCTGTGTCTGTGTGTGTGTGTGTGTGTGTGTGTGTGTGTGTGTGTGTGTGTGTGTGTGTGTGTGTGTGTGTGTCTGTGTCTGTGTCTGTGTCTGTGTCTGTGTGTGTGTGTGTGTGTGTGTGTGTGTGTGTCTGTGTCTGTGTCTGTGTGTGTGTGTGTGTGTGTGTGTGTGTGTGTGTGTGTGTGTGTGTCTGTGTCTGTGTGTGTGTCTGTGTCTGTGTCTGTGTCTGTGTGTGTGTCTGTGTGTGTGTGTGTGTGTGTGTGTCTGTGTGTGTGTGTGTGTGTGTGCGTGTGTGTGTCTGTGTGTGTGTCTGTGTGTGTGTGTGTGTGTGTATGACTGTGTGACTGTGTGTGTGTGTGGCACTGATGATATGTAATAATTAAAGGTACGACTCGATTAAGAAATGAATCTGTTTAATTAGAGACTGTGTAATTAATTAATCTAAATTATGTCCTAACGATATTTGACACGAGAATCTATGTTTTCCTAGTTTAAATATATGTATGTTTATGACAGAATCAATGAAAACAATAAATGATCTTCAACAACCAAATATTATTTAATCACTGAGTGCCAACATAATGTGTAATATAAATAAATAATATAATATAATTACAGTGTTCACAAAGCATTAACTTACATTTAATTAAGATATATTCATGCTTTTCTGGATTTTTAGTGAACTAATCGCATTTAAAGTGATAATGGTGATGTTAATAGGAAATAATAAACACTATTTTGCTCATTTATTGTTTTCATTGATTCACTCATATACCAACATACATTTAAATTGTAAAAACGTTACTTCTCGTGTCAAATATTGTTAGGACATGAATTTAGATTTTAATTAATTACAAAGATTAATATTTTTTAACCGAGTCCCACTTCTAGTTTATTTATAAAACTCCAAGAACATAAAGGAACAAAATGTATCAGTGTTAATATTTAGAGAATGTGCTGAATGTTGGGATGGCTCTCCTGATTTTATCATCTTTAACTTACATGTTATTAGCTACTGACAAAGCAATATTATAAGAAATAGCTCCTTTTGTTAAAGTATGTTATTATATTGGTTGTTATCATGTGTGCATTCGTTAAAAATGTACAAATAGGAGTGATTTTGCTTGTTTTTGGTGGCAGTTAAAGCAGTAGATCCACATGTGAAATAGAGGAAAGATGATGATATGGATCAGGCAGCGCTGAGGGCAGCTAAATGCTCAATGTGAGACATAAAGTAAAAGGTCAGCGTGGTTCATTTAGACTTGGATTTGGTTGTGTCTGTAGACAGGCAGCGTCTCAGAGTCTAAGTCAGAGCTTTATGTGAACCAACATGGTGGCTGTAGCAGGGCGAGAGAGAGAGAGAGAGAGAGAGAATACGCAAAAAAAAAAAACAATAAAAAACACACAAGATGACTACAAATGAAAAATATACTAAACAATAACACAAAATAAGTCACTACACACCAAACAACAAAACTACACACAACGACAACAATAGAAATATATACAAATATAAAGAAAACAACAACAAAAAATGAAGGTAAAACATACAAAATAACAGACATTAATACTCTGTTTTATCATAATGATGATATAAATCTTGATATTTTCAAATCCATAAAGTCTGACCAGAAAGACAATTCTGGGTTAAATTTGCTGGTAAAAAATGCCACAGACACATTTATGAACAAACAGCTGATCAATATTCCACTTTAGTCTTTCTCTCCTCTAAGGGACAGCACGTGTGAGTGAGTTCTGTAGTGTGGCTTCTTTAGATGAAGGTCTGGGTTAGAACGCACTCAGTGATTCATCTAACTGAGCTTTTTTTTGTTGTTGTCTGTTTTGTTCACCAACTACCAAGACAAATTCCTTGTACTGTCCTTAAAACTGTACATGGCCATTAAAAACATTTCTGATTCTGATTAATGCTGTTCTGATTTTCTGTTTTAATCCAAAATTAGCTATAAAATAAAAATAAATCATTATAGGCGATATTGTACTTTTCTATATCGCTAAAATAGAAAACGTGATATATCTTGAATCGCGATATATTGCCCAGGACTAGTTGAGGTGCTGAGTTTAAACAATTGATTTTAAAATACAAAAACACAACTGAGGAGTGGAGAACCAATCAGAACCAAGCTCCACTCACTCCAATCAAAAACAACGATAAGAAATACAAAAAAACATTTTCTAGCTGTAACACATCGTTTATGTAGCCTCTGATTTCCTGTCACCAGCATTTTGACCAGATTGGACGTTTCCGTCCCTTTGTGTTATGATGCATGTGAGGGTATATTTGGTGTTTTATTGGAAGTTTTGATTGATTTTGTTTTGAAAAACAATAAAAATCAGAGTTCTCTCCAGCGTAGGGGCTCCTATGGTGTCATTTTGATCCTATACGCTGTGATGTCACTTCCTACGCTGTGATGTCACACAGGGGGGCTTTTCTGTTGTTTTTTACTTTTTTAATCATAATTGTTGCACACTTGGACTCAAAGTGATTTCCAGACGTGCACGAGTTGTTTAAACTGTTTTTAATCTGAATAATCCAGAAACACATTCATCTATTTAATACAGGCGATCTGCTCAGATGCTCCTGTCTTTACCCGAGGACAGTAATTCATACAGTACATTTATAGCATAATTATGATTATAATTGTAATTTAAAACATCTGTTGTCGTAATCATAATTAAATTGTAAATTAGTTCAGATAATTGACTTTGTAATTGTAATTGCCATGAAAATTCTATAAAAATTATCAATTATAATTAAACGCAAACTGCTGAACCATGTTACAGTTCTATGTACAGTTCTACACATATGTAGTTAATAAAACATAATTGTATTTTAAGTGTGTTTGAAAAAAAAAATGCTGACCACTGTAATTATAATTGAATTCTAATTGAAAATGGAATTGTAACTGAAAAATGGAATTGACCCCAACCCTGCCTGCAGCCACTTAGCTGCCCTGATGCTGCCTGTGTGCATCCTCCGCTTGGTAACCGTAGTAACCGTCCAATATAAACAGAGCTTCAACCAGACGTAGCGTGTAGCATCACATGAAGCTCCTCCTCCTTTTTATATATTATATATATTTATATAACAGATCATTGTACATGTGAACACACACATGTGTAACAGGTTGTTGGGTCAGGGTTTGTTTTTAGGTCTGATTAAAGTTCTGCTGTGTTCATCCTCCTCTTTGTAATTAATACACACAGTATGCTTCATAATTAATTAGATTAGAGTCCCGCCTCTAATGAACTCAATCAGGAGAGACTTCATTGAGAATCAATATTAACAATGAAATGTGCTTTTGGGGGCGAAACCCCGTGGTGACGACCTCATTTACTTGGAGGTGTAATGAGGCCGACACAGGATAGGTTACCCCCCCCCCCAGGACTGGAGGCTGTGATGAGAAGGTTTCACTCTGCTGAGCTGGATGGAGGTGACTGAGGAGGGTTGCCATCATTGCACTGAATCAACAGAAAGGCTGAGGAGAGAGAGAATGTTCTAGCGTTTGACAGCAGGAGGATGATTGGTTGAGAAAGGTCGTGGCAGAGGCTGATTGGTTAAAACCAGGATGATAAACGCCCATGGCCAGCTGATCACCAGAACGAGAGATAGAGGTAGAAGGGGTGTGGTTTGAGAAATGAATGAATGAAAGAAAGAACAGCAACCTTCATGTCTGAACATACGCTGTGTGAACCAACCAACATGTGACCATGAACGTTCTGGTGTCCAGGTGATTCCTCTGAGCTTCTTCTCCTTCTTCTCCTCCAGCTGTCCCTGGATTCCCACTAGGATCTTCTCTTCCCTGTTGGAGACCTTCTCCACCCCCACATCTAGCAGACATGGCAGATGATGCGGACATGCGTAATGAGCTGTCAGACATGCAGCAACGTGCCGACCAGCTCGCCGACGAGGTGAGAAACACACACACACACACACACACCACAAAAATCCAACATTTTAGTCTGAACATTGTATTTAATTCACTTTTAATATCCCAAAAATAATGTATAGATACTTTAAAAATAAGATAAGCAGATTTTTTGACCTCATAGCAATGTCATTTCTATGAATTTTGTGGGATTATTTGCAGAAATTGCAGCTTTTCATAAATAATTCAGAGTTCATGCAGTTATTTTGTGATTCATATTCATTATCATGTAAATCTATGGGTATAGTGAGAGAAAAAACCTCATGAAAAATATGAATACCAATATATTCATTGATTAGGAAGCCTAACAAGATAACAATAGATGAGAAACTAATTAGATGATAGATAATATTTATTAGTGTATTTTACAGCTGATTATAGACATGAGTCAAACTGACCTGTTAGCATTAGAGATGCTAACAGGAAGCTAACACAAGAAAAAGGTTACGTTTACGTTTAATAAGGTTATTTATTTCAGGCTCAGTAATTGTTAAATTGTAATTGAACTGTAGTAATTGGAACATAATTGTAATTTACTTTCAGGGGTAAAATAATAATTGTAATTATCTTACATGTATTTGAATGGTTTTGGTAAAATAAGGTTTAAGCTTTAGATTAAATGGACTTTTACAGATTATTATTGCATCTAAAGTTTTAGTTCAACCTTAAATTTCTAGTCCAAAGCAACAGAAAACAGATTCAACAGAGTCAAAGAGAAGCTGTGTCATCATCATCATCATCATCACCATGTGCTAACAGACGTGTCATAGTGCACGCTAATAATAGAGACCAACAGACGGAGGGAAGGCCATCAAACACTGAAGTGGATTTATCTTCTCTGCACTCTGACATATTTATTTATTTAAGTTATTTTTGTGTCTTTCTGTTGTTGTGTTGCTTGTTTAGTACTGTGGGTTTGCTGAGTCATTTTTTTGTGTTTTTCTTGTCCTTTTTTGTACTTTTCGGAGTAATTTTGTGTATCACTGTTGTTGTTTTGTGTATTTTTGTAGTTTCTGTGTTTTTATCTTGTCTTTTACTATTTTTTCCTGCAATCTTGTAATATTTTGTATTTTCTAATGTATTCTTGCTCTTGTTTTGTGTACTTATCTGTCATTTTGTACATTTACTTTGGGGGGC
Organism: Gouania willdenowi; assembly: GCF_900634775.1. NCBI lineage: Eukaryota > Metazoa > Chordata > Actinopteri > Blenniiformes > Gobiesocidae > Gouania > Gouania willdenowi. Next base: position 24,979,597 of record NC_041066.1, read on the forward strand.
CGCATAAAATTAGACCGATGGCTGCATGTGGCCCCCGGGCCGCCAGTTGCCTATGTCTGAAAAGAAAAAAAGTTTAAAAAAAAGATTTCCAACACAATTTTGCAATTCACCTTACATTTCTGTAAAGGAGCGGAAAGAAGTACATACTTATTTAACCACACCCCCTTATTCATAAACCCCTTTGTTGTTATTAACTAGCTTCTCATTATAATAATTAACGACATGAACTTTTCATTTCATCTTACAAAGTCTTACAAGTGATTTAAAAAAACACAAATTCACATTCAACACATATAAGAATACAATTTTACAAATAAAGATTATATATTTTTATTTGCTTCATGCATGGACAATAGCTGAGTTACACATCCTCCAAACAGAAAAAGAACAACTATTAAAAATATATAAATAAAATCATAATTAAAGTAAACATTAATAGTTTTACTTGGTTTCTTGCAGTGTTACCTGACCGTATTTAACTTTGATTATGGCTTTTCTTTTATTGTTCTAATGTTTTGTACAGTGTACATTTCCTTCCTATTTTCTTATTTCTGTTACTTTTAACCATTTTGAACTGAAACTAACAAAAGCTTGTGTTTTGTCCACAGTCTCTGGAGAGCACTCGTCGTATGCTGCAACTGGTGGAGGAGGTAAGACTACACGTTGTTACACTACATACACACATTTCACTAAGATGTGAAATAAAGGGCAGTAAATAAATCCTTTGGTGCAATATGTCTACGTGGCTGAGGCTGACCAATTTAAATAAACATTTTGCTCATTAAATGTGAAGAGGTGAGTGCACAGAAGCACAAAATGACATTTGAAGAAGTTAACCTCTTCAACCCCAACAGACCCGCCGGCGGGGGCAGCTCCAGCTTCTGTGACTCTCACGGGTTTAAATGTTGTAAAGAATGAATTAAATCACACATTCTATAACTCTCTGTAATCATCAATCTATAGAAGCTAAAACTGTAGCTAACACACATTCAGAACCAAACACCACAGCACACACACCAGGACATTATGTTCAAAGAGGGAAAAGTTGACAACTCAGCAAACTCGGCATTTTTCCACTGCTGTGAGTCACAAAATAAACACAGATCTATATAACAAGAGTCTACGTGAAACTACAGGCTGACCTGTATATCCACTGATATACAGGTCAGGTATGTTACGTACCAAAACAACGCCACAAAATCAGAAAATACACAATGGGAAAAATCAGCAATGATGAAAAATGGTGTCTTTGTTGTTTCTGATCAAAAGTTGCTCCAATCTGCATAAAACTCCATATTTTGATAAATACAAATTGTGTCGTCAGATAAACACCACCATTACACATATTCAGCCATTTCAGTCGAGAAATCCGTCCAATGAGTGCACGGCACTCGTGCGTAACATGGCCGGTCCCTCCTTTACCCAGCTCTGATTGGCTAGGGCTAAAGCCCCTCCCATAGTGTTTGATATCACCAATTTCTACAGGCTCTGATCTTTACAACACTGTGTCAATCATTCTGATTGGTTAAAGTATTGCTGACTAGACACATGCGTAACGCCACCAAAGAATGGAACCAAAAATAGCATTACGCATGGCACAGCAGAAACCTGAATGAAAATAGATATTTGTTTATTTTAAGCCAAATTGCACCATCTAGTGGTCAAACATAAGACTAACAATGATTGGAATCAATTTGACTGACATATTACAGTTACACACTTTAGCACAGTTGTGGTGAAGTGGGCTTCAGTCTGAACTTATTTTTACAATAAAAGGGTGTCCTTGGCCCGATGTTTATTATCATCACCAAACTTGCTGCAGTTGATGTTCATACATTAGTTCAATTATTTCTGCTTTTATAGCCTTCGTTAATGAGAATTTACTTTATATTTGATGAAAATTTCCATTTTTTTTTGGGTGGACTACACATTTCTGTATTTAAAACATGATTTATTGTCACTCACTATCATATATTTCCAAAATGTCACGTCATCTGTAACCACTAAGGGTCCTACTTCAATCTGAACAAAAAGTTAGCCATGTAGGTCATGTAGAAGCTTAGAAAAACATTATTTGTTATGGGTATGTGATTTTTGGAGAAAAGTGGCTGCTGTCTGCTGCACAATCATTCAATAATGTAGAAAACAAAGTAAGCAAATAAAAATAGCATTTAATGAACTTTAAAATGTTATTATTTTTCCCCTAATTTCATGTGGCTGCTACATCAGTTCCTGTAACTTTGCTTTCATCAGTCCATGAAAAACGGGAGCAGCTTTGGACACAAACTGTCCTGTTGTTATAAGCTATACCTAACTTTATAACATGCTACTTTATAATTAGAATCAGAAATACTTTACTTATCCCAGGGGGAAATGTGTGCGTGTGTGTGTCACACTCTCCTGAGGATTAATGCTGGGCTAAAACTCAATTATTCGCTGCCTCTCCAATAAACGGCTGAGTCGGCAGGAAGATGGCAAGCATGTGTGTGTGTGTGTGTGTGTGTGTGTGTGTGTGTGTGTGTGTGTGTGTGTGTGTGTGTGAATAAAACCTCCGACTCGCCATAATCTCATTTCAGCCAATCAGCCGCAGCCAGGTGTGACATTTCAGACTCTTTAGAATAGATTCACAATTGAAAGCTTCTGCATTCTAATCATGTGACCTACTTTTACATTTTTTAAATGGACAGATTATGTAAATTAATGCATGTCTGAGTGTGAGAAGCAGTAGATCACGTGTTCTACACCCAGAAATAGGAGAGAGGACATGACCTCCCTTCATAAACATTAATGTTTTTAACAATTTAAAGTGCTTATGACACCAAAAAAATGAAATTATTCACACAATAAAACGTTTTTATCACACTGTTCTCATCCATAAATAAACAACCATGAAAAACGCCTGAAATGAAGTTGGATCCTCAAACGCCTCCAAACGAGATATTTGAACTGCCGCCATCTTGGCTGCGACAGCCGTACTCTCACCATGACTCATCAAAACAGTCATGGAGGGAAGAGAAGAAAGAGAAATATTTCATGACTTTTCCCACTCATTAACAGTAAATCTACTGACCACTATTATTTTATATTAAAGCGGTGTTTTTCAACAGGTACACATTTTCATTAAAAACATAACATAATAATGATGATGAAAACCAGGAAAAGTTGAAGTATTGAAAGACTTCCACCCATAAGTCCTTCTATCCTCAGGGTTTGTGTTTCTTCAACAGTCTGTGATTTACTTTCTAACTTCAGCCACCAGAGCGTGTCATCGAACTGTTTAAGGGAGAGTAAAGGTTCCTAGGAGAGCTCTTCTTCTCTGCTTCATTGTCTACTACCAAACCTCAGAGTTGGAGCTGATGATCTAAAAAGTTACTAAATGATCTAAAAATCTAATAAATGATGTAAAAAAAAGGCTGAATGTTTCACTCCAATAGAAAACAATGGGATGTTTACAGGCAGTGGGGCCCTGTGACATCATCAATCATGTGATTTCAAGATGGAGGAACACAGGCTCTAAAACTGTAAATTAGTCCCATTTTTAAAAGGAAATTAAGTGAATATGGTTCATAATAATGTGTTTTTCTAGACATAGATCTATTAATAAGAACATTTAGAAGATTTTAGATCATATTTGGAGAAAACACGTTTGCTGTATATTACCAAATATTTCAGTTGTAAAATGTAAAAACTCTAATGTTTTCTCTAATCCTGCAAATTGGTAAAATAAATAAATAAATAAATCAAAGGACATTTAAATGTTTGTCACTTATTGTTTAGATATTGTTGATGCCTTCCATACTTTATGTTTAATTTATTACTGGAAATCTAAACTTTGGAACAATAATGTTGAAATTGGTCATGGTCATGGGTTTATTTAAAGTGTAAAATAAATGATGTGCCTCTGTTTGTTTTCTGTTTCCTCTCAGAGCAAAGATGCTGGAATCAGGACTCTGGTTATGCTGGACGAGCAGGGAGGTAAGACTATTATTATTATTGTTATTATTATTATTATTATTGACATTCATGGTGCAGACTCAACAACTAGAATGCAGCTGTAGGGGGTGATATTGTGTCTTGATGTAAAACTTTATAATTTTTTTTTTTTCATTTTCAATTAATTTGCAATTTAATTTCTTTTTCTTTTCTTGTAAATTTGTTTTGAAATAAAAACATTTGAATCCATGGTTTGCTAAAGTGGGTGGAGGCTTAACCTTTATTTTTTCCCATCCTCTTCTAACCCTTTAATTTATTTACCTTTTCATTTTCCCTTGTTGTCTTTTATTTTGACAGCTTTCATTTGTATTTATTTTCATATCGCAGGAGAAACACGCAAAGGGAATTGTGTCTGTGCCAAAGTTTGACTTCAGCTGTAACAGATGCATTTATAGTGAAGGGTCTATGTTATAGCTTTAGATAGAACTATTAGAATAATGTTCATGATCAGAATAACAAACAGCATGTAAAATGAGTTTTTTTGGGGGGTGAGACGATCGATTTAACTGGTAAAGACAAAAGTATTCAACCACCTGTCCTCAAGCCATGAGATCATTTGTACAATCCCTGGTTTCTATTCTCAGTATTAACACTTAAAAAGAAGAGAAGCTGATTGATCTTTGGGGTTAAAGCTCATTTCTACATTTGACTCTATTAATCAGTGATCAATTGATTATTATTTCAGCCAGGGTTGGCGTCAATTATAATTGCATTTGTGTAATTCATAATTAATTACAATTATTACATAATTATTATTAATGATCATTGTAATTGTATTTGAAAAAATCTGTTGCTGTTGCAATATTAACTGAGTTGTAATTGAGTCCAGGGAATTGACTTTGTAATTGTAATTGGCATGGAAATTCTATAAAAACATTGCTAAGGACAATTTCTGAATTTTTTTTTTTCTGAGTTATTAAACCCTAATTATACTGGGCACACTAAAACTGGGGTAAAAATGCAGTAATGCATTAAAAATAACTAAAATGTGAAAAACACCGACATTTCAGAGGTAAATGTAAACATTTTTTATTTGTTTTTTGAGATTAGACTATCATGATAAGACCCCCCAAAAAAACGTTGTATGGAGTTATTTTTTCCGGCTCAGTATTTGTGATTAATTATAATTAAAATTTTGTAATTGAGAACGTAATTACAGCATTCTCTTGTTTTTAATATGCATTGTCCCTTGAATAAATGAACAAATTAAATCAAATAATTGACTTTCAGGGAAAAAAATAATACTTGTAAATAATTGGAATTGGAAAAAATGCTGGTCACCAAAATCATAATTCACTGTAATTGAACATGGATAATTGAAAACGTAATTGAAATAAAATAATGTAATTGACCCCAACCCTAATTTCAGCCTAAATCCAAAGGTCATTTAACATTTGTTATTATTATAATTATTATTATTATTATATATTCAATCATCAGATTAAATGTGATTTTTCATACAGTTGCTAAACCAGGGGTTTTACAAACTCTACACTCCGACCACATGTATTTGTGTTAATCACATACAGGATGAATAGTTTTTCTTTTATTCTAGACATCTCACCAACCAACCATCCACTACATCAACATGACCAAAGCTCATAAAGAACAATAGAAACACAGCTACTGTCTGTGTGTGGCACAACAACATGGTCATAGGGTTAGAAGGTGGAGCTATAGTTAGCTTTAAAATGATCCTCCACTGTTTTTACAAATGTGGCCTAAAATCTTCTAAATGTACTTATTAGTAGATCTATGTCTAATAAAACACATTATTATGAACCATATTTGTTTCATTTCCTTTTTAAAATAGGAATACTTTACAGTTCTAGAGCCTGTGTTCCTCCATTTTCAAATCCTGTGATTGATGATGTCACACGGCCCCACTGCCTGTAAACATCCCATTGTTTTCTATTGGAGTGAAACATTCAGCCTGATTTATAGATCATTTAGTAACTTTTTCAGTCACAATAACAACTTGTGCTGCTTTTGGTTGATCTAAAAAACAGGAAAAGTTAAAGATGTTGATGTAAACCTCTTTTGTTTACAGAACGAGAATAATGAAGGACTCCCACCCTAAAGTTCTTATATTCTTAGGGAATAGAATTTACAATAGGCCGTGAATACTCTCTAACTTCAGCCACCAGAGCGTGTCAGCGCACTGTTAAAGGGAGAGTAAAGGTCCCTTAGGAGAGCTCTTCTTCTCTGCTTCATTGTTTACTACCAAACCTCAGAGTTGGAACTGTCGCCCCCTGTGGTCACAACTGTTTTGATCCTCTTTCTGTTAACAAATTAGGTTTACATCGACATCTTTAACTCTTCATGATTATTTAGATCAAACAAAAACAGCACAAGTTGTTATTGTGACAAAAAAGCTGCTAAATGATCTAAAAAGCTGTTAAAGGTCCTTTATCATGCAAATCAACTTTTTTGAGCTTTTAACCTTGTTACAATGTTAATTCCTTATCAAAAACGCCAACAAAGTATTATTGGGTTTCCTTCCTGCATTTCTGAGAAATCTCTTCTGAAAAACAAGCGGTTCAAACGCTAGTGACGTCATGAGCATTCTGAACCACCCCCTCCAGAAAGTGCCTGCTGCTGGTGCCGCCCCCCCACAGTGAACATACACGCCCATATTCAGTGGTGCTCGAAGCATGCGAGCGGCCGAAGAACATGTGTTTGGATGGTCATTGTCCTTTCTTATTCAGTCTGCACAGGGAAATAAACAGACTTTGTTTTTGTACCAAACGATAATGTCTGGTAACCGAAAATGCGCGTTCGGCTGCGAAAGTGTAATCCAGTTAAAATGGGAAGGCAGCGTGTGAGGAGAACCGCAGCGCGCACAAAACCTCGTGTCTGTGCTGCTCTAGGGCTACGTCATGAAATGGGAGGCACTCACACGGGGAGAGGCGGCGCTCCGAAAAACCGTGCGTCTCAACTTCAGAGTAGAAAGAAAATAAGTCATATTTCTTAATAAATTAGTATTTTATTTTGCAAAATGTAAAATATTACCCATATGTGGCTGCAGTTTATTTTGGAAGGTCTGAATATAGCATGATATAGGAACTTTAAATAATGTAAAAATCTCCTAAATGATCTAAAAATCAGGCTGAATGTTTCACTCCAATAGAAAACAATGAGATGTTTATCATCAATCACATGATTTCAAGATGGAGGAACATAGCCTCTAACACTGTAAAGTAGTTCCATTTTTAAAAGGAAATGAAATGAATATGGTTCATAATAATGTGTTTTGTTAGACATAGATCTAATGAGTACATTTAGAAGATTTTAGGACACATTTATAAAAACAGTGGAGGATCCTTTAACAGCCTTTGGGAGAAAGGTTCATCGAGCTTATGCAAACTAAAAAAGGCTGTAAAAACACTTTAAGTATGAACTAAAAGCAGATTTCATGTCCCGTTTAGCTTTAATCATTCAAGTGTAAGCATTCCTCCTTTGATGACTTCATTTGGAATAAAATGCCACCATATTAATCCAATCATATTATTGTGCCTTATATGTTTTATACATCGGTTATATGTGGAAGTGAAAACTGGGGCACATTAATATTGAATATACTCCTTTTATTGACTGTAATCTTATTATCAAAGTGTTCTGTATTTGTCCTTTGATCTAAGGTAAGAGACATGGATGTATTCCATCTCCAGGCTTGGATCCATTGTTCAACCTAGTCCGTTTCCAGTTTTCCACTTGAGCTAAGCTAACTTGCTAATAGCGATAGCGATAATTATATATGAGTAGAATAATTGTGCGTCCACAGTTTTTTAAAGTGACACAAATATGAACTTTTTAAGCGATTGTTCCTCATTTAAAAGAAGTCAGCTGATGGTTCTGCACGTTTCTGTGCCTTAATCATTTATTTCACTCCAATGGATGACTGACTCAGCTGTAATAGCTCACGACCTACACACACATCATATTTCTGTCAATCAGCCAATGAAATTCATTCCACTACTGTCATCCCTTTGTCCTGACCAGAGCAACTCGATCGTGTTGAAGATGGCATGAACCATATCAACCAAGACATGAAGGAAGCCGAGAAAAATTTAAAAGATTTAGGGAAATGCTGTGGGCTTTTCATATGTCCATGTAACAAGTAGGTACTGACCATGTGCCCAGAGGTTCTTTACATATGTGGTGGCGTCCAGTTTTCTCCTCTTTTATTTTTTACGTTTCAGTTATTTCGTCATAGTGAGTGTCTGAAGTTGTTGTCTTCTCTCCTTTGTCCTCTCTTTATCTTTCTGCCTCTTCTTTCCCCTTCCTCTCTCTCCCCATCCCTCTCCCTCTCTCTCTCTCCCTCTCTCTCTCCCTCCCTCTCACTCTCGCCCTCTCTCTCCCTCTCTCACTCTCTCTCTCCCTCTCTCTCTCTCTCTCCTCGTGCCTCGTTCTGTGGGCGATAAATGACTTGTGTTTAATCAGAGCAACTGGAGCGCATCGAGGAGGGGATGGACCAAATCAATAAGGACATGAAGGATGCAGAAAAGAATTTGAACGATCTAGGGAAATTCTGTGGTCTTTGCTCCTGTCCATGTAACAAGTAGGTGCTGCTTGCCCGCCTGCCTGCCTGCTCTGTAGAAATAACAACTGCACTGAAGATGCAAAGAAACAATCCTAATCGGGGTAGAAGTGACATTATGGAGGCCATCAGCCTGTAGTCCATCCACCCTGCCCATGCTCCACATTTACACATTTACACTCACACTGTTCTTTGACACCATTGTATTGCTTTCAATTCTCCTCTTGGACACAAACAGAGTCTCCTTCAAGTCAAACTGATTTATAAATGAACCCTTTCTATAAAAAAATCTGCATAAAGTGCATTATTTGTGAGGATTAATGTCGTTGTCACCTAATAAACCAATAAAAGCCAATAACTAGTGTTGTTCCGATGCCCCTTTTTGGCCCCAATACTGATACCGATACCCACTTGTATAGTATCTGCTGATACCGATACATGCAGATACGGCGGCGTTTAAACAAAGATATGACCTGTTTTTCACCTGGGGCGATGGCCAGGGTGAGACCCCTGCGCCCGCCGCCACAGAGTGGGGTTATAGTGGAATCTTCTTTGTTGGTGTTCGGCGGATTGGGTTTGAAGAAGTTAATACTTGCCAATACCGATGCAGCCCTTTAGTGCCGTATCGAGACCCCTCCTGATATGGCACAACATTACCAGTAACTCAGGTATATTGCACCACAGTGTCTTAACTTTTCTAATTCATGTTGATTCAGGGTGTGTTCACACCGAGGAACTAGTTGCTGATTGAGTCGCTGGAATCACACGAGAAGCATATCATTTACATTGATTTAGAATGAAATCTAGTTGCCAGAGTCACTGAAATCGTGTTCGGTGTGGACGCACTTTAAGGTGGGTGTGTTTACACTGACGGACCCTGTCATTAGCATGAATAAGGTGTCGTTTGCTAAATTGTGACACCTTTGGAGCTATGTGGCATTTTTGGGAAAGTGGAGGGATGAAAAAAAAAAAAAAAAAAAAAGTGGAGGGATGTAGTGGGGTTTGGTAGGGTTAGAGGATTGGTAGGGTTAGGTTTAGGGTTAGAGGTTAGGGTTAACCTTGTTAATGGATGTTGATTCAAGGTGTTTTCACACCGAGAAACTCGTTGCCTATTGAGCTGTTAGAATTGTGCGAGTAGCGTATCTTGAAGGGAGGTCACTTGATGTTGCATTGTTTACATTGATTTAGAATGAAATCTAGTCGCCAGAGTTGCTGAAGTTGCGGATCCTTAAGTGTTTTAACCCTCCGTCCTCCTCGTTTGGTCTGATAGTCCTCCTCGTTTGGTTGGTGTGAACACAAACCAAGTCTAGAGTGGATCAAACAGGAGAATTCTAGAGTGATTTTTTCAGTGGGTCTCAGAGTGTTTCCAATCAAAGTCTAGAGTGATTAGCTTCATTGTGAACACAACCGCTCTCAGAGAGAATTTAAAAACAGGAAGTAGCCAAGATGACATAGAGCGCATGACGTGGGTGATCAGAAGAACCAGTGAGGGCCCAAACCAGAGCTTTAAAACCAGGAAAAGCAGGACAACTTGTTGCTGCTTCATTGTTGAATGTTGGTAAAGAACAAACGGAGAAGGAAGAAGTTTGTGAAACTCTTCAGCGCTGGATTTGACCCATAGATGAGAACCTCTACTTCAGGTTTCTGTTTCTCTACTCCAGTAACTAGTTACAGTAACTAGTTAGCTCATGGAACTGGTTACAGTAACTAGTTACCAACAGCTTCTCATTCATAAACATGAGCTGATTGATAAAGAGCTAACGTTCATATCTAGGTCATGCTATTGTTACATCATTACAAACATACTACTGCTGGAAAAAAGAGAAACAACTACAAAACCTTTGTTTATGTTTCAGTTCGACTTGAAAGGCCGTTCTATATAATCATCAGTATGTAATCTAATAAAATATATCATGTCCTCACAGAACAACCCTCCAAACATTTGATCAATAAAGACATTCTGATCACACTTTATGTGAAGTTTTTTACATAAGGCTGACATTACACTGTCATTAACTGTCATTAGCATGAACAAGGTGTCATAAAAGCTGTCATTAAGTGTTCTTTGCTAAATTATACCTTTGGAGCTATGTTGGCATTGTTGGATAAGGTGGAGGGATCTATTGGGGATAGGTAGTGTTAGAGGTTAGGGTTAGGTAGTTTTAGGAGTTAGGGTTAGAGGGTAGGGTAACAAACAATGACAGCCTTCATGACGCCTTATTAATGCTAATGACAGATAATGACAGCACTTTGTCAGCCTTTATGTATAAAAGTTTGAGTAAAGTGAGTAAAGCAAAAATATTCTGTAAGAGTAAAGGGTTGGTTAAACACCCCTGAAAGAAACCCCAGTCCTCCACACATGATTTTCTCTTAATCTACAAGTGCCTTCGTCAACAATCTCCCACCAAGTGCCTTCCTCCTATTTACTTAAAGCTTCAGATGTTTCTAATGAACTATAAACTAGCAGGTGTTTCACATTGAGTCATGGTAGAAACCTCACTACTGTCATAGCTCTACATTGATGGGAGTGGAGAGGGAGGACTTTAATAATCCATAGCTGTTGGCCTACTAAAATATGAAAGCACTAAGATCCAATGGGAACGAGCTGGGCTGTGACCCCCCCACCTCAGGCATCTTGGAACTCAGATCATGCTAACATGCTAACATGTCTGAGTCCTGTTGGGACTACAGTGATCTTGGTCCCAACATGTCTTGGGGCAGCCTGGTGGAGGACTGCGTAACACTTCTTCTTCTTCTCATCTTTGCATGACCTCTACTACCACTGCACTGCTCTGCGACGTTTCCTCGCAGGAAACAAGAGCTTTTGTTTCCTCTTTCCTAGAGTGCCACATCCCCCCCCCCCCACTGCTACTTCTCTAAACGTTGACTTGGAATGACTAGCGAGCATGGCCCCTTTGAATGCTCATGCATGCATGACAATGCAACTCATTACAGCAATGCACGCAATGACGCTAAGGTCCTAAAGCTGCTCTGAGCTACCGTGGTGGGAAGGTGACATCACCATGGAAACCTGTTGGTGCCACAGTCGTTGGTGGCTCTGCCTCACTTGTAGAGCTCATGGGTTTAGTTTCACTGGGATGGACTGGCATCCTGCCCATGGTGTGCCCCAGGTTTGCTGGGATTGGCTCCAGTGTGAGTTTTAGGTTCTCTGAGAAGCTATGACGCTGAAGCTGCTCTTGGTTCTGGTTCAGAACTCTCTCAACTTTTGGTGATTTTCTGTTGAACCAGGCCTGATTCAGAGCAATTTAACCAGAAAAGTGGGCGAGCGTTGGAAGGTTCCACATACCAGTCCAGTAGGTGGTAGTTCTTCACCTCAGTCTGAGAATCGCCATTGTCAAGAAAATAGAAGAAAAACACTGTAAATCACAATGTTTCCTTAGTTTTACATCTTATGAATCTCAAGAGAAAAGAAACAACAGTCGTGATTTGTGACGACACGTGACATGTACAGTTGTCAGAAGTTACTGTAACACAAGCTTTGGTTTGTGTTTTTATTCATACTTATGTGATTCTCATGAAACCATTAAAATACCATGTCTGTAATGATTGTAAATACAAAATGTGAAATTTAGTTATATAACTAAATATTATAATAAAGACAACAATTTCCTCTAACTTGCACAAAGATTAATTTCCAAATAAGAAATAATTATTTTTGTATTTTATTGCATTTTCTGCTGAAATTCTCATTGCCAACTCATCCAGTTCTGACTCAATGTACGTTATGTTGTGAATAAAACAGAGTAAAATGCATTTCCAAAATTTTGAACCTCATTTCCGAAACCCATGTATCATTACCGCAACAGGTTTTGATTTAATGTCAATTTAATGAATGTGCTCTAAAATGTGTGATCATAAATATGCTTCATGCCTTTCAGGTTTGTCAAATCATTTTGAAAATACATATAGGTGTCATTGAAAAAAAAAACATTTTACGCTGCAGATTGTGGAAGGTAATGAGTCTAAAGTGTTCATTTAAATATACATTTTCAAGTACCTGTGCATGACTGTCAGTAATTAGATTAAAAAAATGTAAATGTTTTCTTTTTTCTAATGATCTTGTTTTGGAAAATATGTTCTAAAAGGTGCTAAATTGTCAGTATATAATTTAAAATAATGCCCACAAACACAAAGAAATGTGTTTATTCTTGTCTTTTAAAGGTTTTATGTTGTAACTCTATCAAATCAAGATTTCATGAGAATCACCCACTTAGGCCTGGGCAATGTTTGTTCTCAAAATAACGATATATGATATAAATCTTGATTATTTTATTTCAAATAAAGTCTTACCAGAAAGACAATTTTACACAATATGAGCCGCTATTAGCTTTTCCTCTCATAAGGGACAGCACGTGTGAGTGAGTTCTGTAGTGAGGCTTGGGTGAGGATGCACTCAGTGATCGTCTAACTGAACTTTTCATGTTTTTCTGAGAAGTGCAAAAGCAGTGACTCCTAAAATGAGTATTTTGATACAATATATATATATATAAATATATCGATATAGGGAATATTATAATTTTCTATATCGCCAAAATAGAAAACTTAATATATTTTGAATCTCGATATATCGCCCAGCTCTAATTTTACTATGTTATGCTATGTTTTTATGACTTGCAGATCAAAGACTAAACCAGCCTTAAATATTAGAAAATTCCAAATAAAGTTCCTACAAAGTAATAATACAGAAAGCTGTCCTTTTTGTACGTTAGATCAATAACTCCATGTCTCACATGGCTTGAGTACTAGCGTTCCCAAAGAGCACTGTGCTAAATTAGCCGCGAGTTAGCTCTGGCTGTTCCAAACTGAGGTTTACTAAAGCCTGCTCACATGTAGGTCAGCCATGATCTGCAGCAGGGACTCAAAGATGTCCTGAGATGGACGCTGGAAGCCTTTTCCACTAAATGGTTCATCCCATTAAATGAACGTGTGGTTTTTAACCCCCTCAGCATCAGAGTGAACAGTTCACTGATTCCAGGCTTTAAAGCCTTTATCGTGTGCAGACTGGTTGATTTAAACAATAATGTCCCATTGTTGTACCTTTACCTTCTCGTCACGACACAAGCGTTGATCTGAGATGATAGAAAGGATGGTTACAAAGTGACAGGGTTTGATTCAAATAAGACCAAAAGTGAGGAAAACGATAAAAGAACAGTACTGAGCGTGTGTATGTTTGACATTAACCAGACCAGGGCAAGTGGTGGCCTGTGGACCACATGGGGCCCTCTGTCTAATTGTTTGGTGGCCCCAAGTTAAAGACACAAAGTTACTCTAAAAACACCCAATATGTCAAAAAATTAACAGTAAACAGCTAAAATACACATTTCAGAAAAATACACAAAAAGACAACAATAGGAAACAAAAAGAAAACAGAGATTACACCAAACACACACAACAACTACAAATAATTATAATAATAATGTGCAAAATGACAGAAAAACATACCAAACAAATACGAAAACACACAAAATGAGAGATAAATATTCAACAAAAATACACAAAATCAGACAATCACAGTTTTGTGATGGTAGTGATAATAAATGGTGTTCTTGTTCCTTAAAGCAGTGAGGTTCACACTTCATTCCTACACATGTAAAGAAAGAAGAAAATAATGATGGAATGTTCGACACAAATCCAGACGACATTGATCTGATTTCACGCTCTGAGTTTCCCAACCTTCCAGTTGAGATCAAGGAGAACCACGGGCCTTTGAGAGTGACGTGATGAAATGTCATGTGACCGAGCGTGAAGGCAGGGCTCAGTGTGGGAGGGTGTGGCAGAAAGTCTTCTCTACTGACTTCCTTCAGTTTCTTGTTTTGTTCCTTTTGTTCTTGGCATTAATCGTCGTTCCTCCTCACAATGTGACGGTCCTGTACACTTCATGTTGTGTGTCTGGCAACAGCTTGTCTCTGTCTTCTGTCTTCACGTGTGGGGGGTGTGGTGGGGGAGGGGGAGGGGGTATCACTGTAACCACACAGAGGTTGGCTGCTCAAAGACAGATGTAGGATGCATGTGTAGAATATATTCCAATGATGTGCAGAGTATGTTATATTATGAGAGGATATAACATCATCCACAGCCGTGTGTGTGTGTGTGTGTGTGTGTGTGTGACAGCTGAACCTGGAGCTACTAAAACAACCATGCCTGCTCTGCTTTGCTTGACTTAGTCTAGTCCCCACCATATTTATCTGTGCTCAATGCATGAGGCCAATTAACACCTTTGTGTCAGCCTAACACGTTTAGATAACTACACTCACACATACTGTATATACAGTATACAGTGTATATACCTCGTATTCCAGGCTCTCTCTGTATGCTTGAATATGAAGCTAGCCTGGTGGAGGTAAATGATGCTAAATGCTCTGGTTGATGGAATAACTGTGTCTCTACATCCTCCCACTGCTGCCGTCGGTGGCCAGGATGAAAAGTGGAGCCAGTAAGGCCTGGGGCAACAACCAGGACGGGGTGGTGGCCAGCCAGCCGGCCCGCGTAGTGGACGAGCGTGAACAGATGGCCATCAGCGGAGGCTTCATCCGCAGGTAAGAGTGTATCAGACTGGTAACACGTTCCTACTGTGGATGCATCAATCGCTCCACCAGTCTTATCAGTAGAAACACATTAGACTGCTGTAGACGTGCAGATATAGATCAGCCACAAACAGCCTGTCATGTGTAAATTGATTATTTCTCTCAGTCTTTAATCGTTTTGAAGCGAACACAAACACTGTCTGAGCTCAGCTTACACTGCTGACGTGTTTTACCTTTCCTCACACTCACAAATGAACCTGTTCACCCCCCATTTCTACCAGATCTGTAACTGCTGATTGGTTTCCATTAAAGTCAATGTGACAATTTCCACCGCATGCAGCACAGATGCTGATCCCTCTACAGCAGATACGCAGATCTTTTATTTTTACTGGACGTCGGAGCTGTGCTGCAGATACAGAATAAAATATCCAGTTTGTTTTCAAAATAAAATACTCCGTGATCAAGGCAGATCGTAATTCCACCGAGTACGCTAGTATCAAAGCTAGAGCCCTGCCTCCACACTCCTCCCTGACCTCTGGATCATATTTCACATATAAATATTCACCTTATCCATGGTTGGATCACAATAATCTCCTTAAAAACTGAAGATCTACATGACAGGATAGAGTTGATTTCCTTCTGCACCAATCATATAATGAACTGTTAGTGTGGCTCTGTGTGTCTCTTTGGATTCACTACAACTCACTATATCACATGACTGTGTGCATTAGCGAGATCTCCTGAGCGCTCGCTGTAACAGACGGAGGAGGTGGATTAGACGTTTCAGAGCAGATACACGTCCTGTAGAAATCTGATGTCAGACATTCATAGGTTTAGTTTTAGCTTTAGCAGAATCTAATATAGAACTAATCACACTTGAGTTTTTTGTTGTCGTTGCATTTTTAAAAAAAGCGAGTTCAGCACAAAATCTTAAATCTTAGAAACAAAACAGAAAGTTGTTAAAAGACAATCAGACACCTGTAGGACCTAAACATATAAGAGTTTTTATTTATTTTTGAATATGGAAACACTAGTGAAACACTGCAGTGTACATGAACCATCTCCTGCCCAGACGCCAGGATGAGGGCGGAGCTCTTTCCTCTGAGGGTCAGAGGTGACATCAGAGGAGATGGTAAACATGTGTTAATAACAGAAACATCTTCTGTTCAGGGTAACAGACGATGCTCGGGAAAATGAGATGGATGAGAACTTGGAGCAGGTGGGAGGTATCATTGGTAACCTGCGTCACATGGCCCTGGACATGGGCAACGAGATCGACACCCAGAACCGCCAGATCGACAGGATCATGGAGAAGGTACGCAGTTATCACAGCCTTACATTTCACATTTCCACAAGTTTATACTTTTCTGTCCGTTCACACATTACTGTTTTCATCACATGATCACATGAAAAACCCTCAATTTTCCTCAATTTATTATAGAATATTTTCTTTAATAATAATAATAATACATTAATTTTATATAGCACTTTACCATATACACAAAGCGCTTTACAGAATTAAGATTATTCTTTCACTCCACACTTAGTGGTGGTAAGCTACTATTGTAGCCACAGCTGCCTTGGAGCAGACTGTCTGCCATATTCTCAGTGGTTTCCATCCAACTACTAACCAGGCCTAGACCTGCTTAGCTTCAGAGATCAGATCAGCCAATCACAGGCTGGGATGGACACTAAATATATAAAAAATATATTAAATATAAATTAGTCACAAAATCTAGGAAATTGAAAGTGACAGATATCAATTGGGACTAATATGTGTCACTTATTACTTGGATATTGTTGGTTTCTTGCATATTTTGTATTTTATGTATATGTAGAAGTGTAAACTAGGGAACAATAATGTTGGAATTACTCCAGGGGCCCCGATGTGTAATTTTGCTCCCATACAGAGCGATGTCACCCCCATGTTCAGTGCGTGTGTGTGTGCGTGTGTGTGTGTGTGTGTGAGAGTACCTCATTTAAATCTGAAAAAACGTGTCTTGGAATCTGTCGTTTGAATAAAATATTATTTTTTGTCTCTACAGTCTGTGAGTACTTATTAGTGAAGGACCTAAATATACAGTATACGTATATATACATATATACAGTATATACCAAGCATGATTAACGCTACTACATTCATCATCACCTTCACCAATTCAACAAATAACTTTTAGCTTTAAAGTAAGGCTGGAACAAAGATAACTTTAGCTTCACTTTACTAAATTTGGCGTAAACTTTAAATTTTGATTTATACATTTTCACATTTTCCGCACCACTGTGGCTCGATCCCCCCATACTGTGAAAACTTCCTGGTATGAACACTGTACTCCTCCTCCTCTGTGGCCCATTTAGGATTAAACCGCTCCATATTTGGCCCCTGAACTAAAATGATTGCGACACCCCTGGCTTTGGTTCTGACGTACATTTTCATAATGTGGCCCTCGGATCAGAAAATCACATTTTTGTGGCCCTCACTGTGATAAAAGTTGCTCATATCTGATCCAAACCAATGTGTCAGTATGATTAGTTGCCATGGTTACCTGTGGGTGATAAGTTGCTCCTCCTTTTCTTTTCCAGGCTGATTCCAACAAGACCAGGATTGACGAGGCCAACCAACGCGCCACAAAGATGCTGGGCAGTGGCTAAACGCCCTGGGCCCTCAGCATGAGCATCAGTGGCGTACGGCGCCGCATATCCACGGGCGCTGACATGCTTTCATCATGGTATTGACCTTCTAGGTTTGCACACATGCACATATCACCCCCCCCCCCCCCCCCCCCCATTGTAAAAGTTGTTCTGTGTATCGTCCGTCCAGCTTTTTCAAAGATGATTGTCCTCGTGAAAAGATGATTTCTTATTCTCCGAATATCATTCTTTCCAAAGGTTGTATATAGTGCTGAAATGATGGATATCTAGTTCACCTGTGAAGAATACATACATACATACATACATATATGTGTGTATACATGTATACACACATATATGTTCACTGCTCTTTGGATGACAACTATATGCTCCTCTGCACAAACTGCTTGTTTTGATTCTCTTCCTTTCAGTATCACTGTATCCTAACATTGTGTAATTTCATTTAGGAAACTATCAGACTCCTTGTTTTGGTGTCACAGCAAGAAAAAACCAGGGGAGGACGGATTAGAAAAGGTGTGCAGGGTTGTGTTAAAGGGGGGGTTGCTAGAAGCACTTACAATCAGTCGGTACATTTCCATCCATGGCAGTCATACTGAGTTACTGTTTAGACGATGTGAAACTAGACTCTCTGTAGCTGTGTTAGACATTGCATTCCAAGTGGTGTGAATTGTGCGTTCTCTGCATGACAAATGGTAGATTTTAGTCTTATAAATAAAACCTGTCTGAAAAATATATATAAAAAATGGTAACATGGCAGTAGCAGTTTGACAAAACGCATGCTCAGTATTAGGACACAGTTGATCGTTCCATACTCCTGCAAGTTTGCAATAGTTCCACTCTTTCTGTCTCGATATATTTACCGACTGTGACCATCTCGTTGTACAAAAATGCAAAAGGGATCAAAAAAGTGAGTTAAAGATGAAAAAAAATATGAGGACCTGGGGTTGTATTGCAAAAAAATACATAAAAATGGCCTGTTTTCTAAACGATTATGCAGTTCAGTGATGAAGATGTTTGATTATGTGATGAAAGATGGAGGCTGGTTGTGTACTGTAACATAGGTTTTGGATGCTCTGAAAAAAAATAAGAAATAAACGTTTGCAATGTAAAGCAAAGACGCATATTTCTGAGAGACCTTACTTTTATAAGAAGACTGTATCTGTAAGTTTATTCTCCCCGTGTGGTTTGTTAACTGATCATATGAACTAACTACTATACTCTGAAACAAAAACAAAAAACACATAGAAAAGGGTTGTAGTTGCTTCTGTACGTTAGAGCTATGCACACCAAATCGTTAAATATCTACGCCTGAATGACACAATAGGTCCAAGTGTGAGATTGATGTCCTCAACGCATGTAATACTAAACACTCCCTCTCTGTATCCTGTCAGTGTGTGAAGTGGTGGACATTTTGTAGCTAGCTGAATTGATTAAAAGTAATAAACCCTCGCGTCACCCGTGTGTGTCTTTATTGCTCAGAGGCTTGTGTGTGTACCTCCAAAGCCTGGCAGAGTCTCCCTCAGAATAGAAACTATAATATTAGCAAATGTCCCCATTGTTCCCAATCAGACAGACGCTACATGCTATGCTAACATAGTACGCTGACCAGGGTTGGGGTCAATTGTAATTTTAATTGCGTAATTGGTAATTATTACAATTATGGCATAATTAGGGCCTGAGCACAATGGTGCATAGGACCCAATTGTAATGCACCTCGTTGTAATTGTAATTGTATTTTATTTTATTTCATAGTTAATTTGTAATTGGCATCAAAACCAAGGCATAAAAATTGAAATTAAATTAGATTTTTTTTAGATAAGGTTACAGTAAGATTTTGGAACTTTTGTTTTTTGTGATAAGGCATAAAAATGGAAAAATTCTGGATTTTTTTCCTGACATAAGGTTGTCATAAGAACTTAAAAACAAGTTAAATATCATGAACACACTTAAACTGGGGTGAAAATCCAGTAAGGCATGAAAAATGAGAACGAGATCAATCATAATCCATAAAAATGTTTTATGGGGTTATTTATTTCTGGCTCAGAAATTGTGGTTAATTACATTTAAACTTTAGTAATTGAGAACCTAATTGTAATTGAATTTCAGGGGGAAAATACCAATTGTAATTTTAATGCCCGTCACTGTAATAATAAATGATTGTAATCAAACATAGATAATTGAAGATGTAATTGTAATTGAAAGACCCCAAACCTGACGGCAGTTAGAGACAAAAATGTCATTTAATACATTTTTTAAGCTCCTTTTGCTAAATAAATGGACCAATAATATCACGTGAACACAAACAACCAATGAACCTAAATGTTTAATAAAAGAATGATGAATCAGCGCTAAAGAAGCACGGACAATCACCCGTTACGGAGCATCCGTCTCTGAGTGACAGCTGTCATGGCTGACATGTTTCAGCACCAAGGACAGCGTAAAATCACTGCTAATTTAGCCCCAAAGGTCACTACACCATAACTCCTCTCATGAATCAGCAGAACTTACCTTTTATTTGTTAAAACAGTAAAAAAAAAAACAGCCAAGGATATTTCCATTCGAGGCCTGCCTTGTCTTTTATAAACCTAGAGCAGCAGATCATCTGAGCTTTGAACTGAGCCTCTGTCTTAATGTCTATATCAGAATTTTTTAACTTCTCCTCCTCATGTCCTGGATAGTTCTCCTCCTGAGGCAGGTTCTCCTGTATTAGCATCATCTACAGGTGCTGCTACTAGCCTACGCTAACTGCTGCTACTAGCCTACGCGAACTGCTGCTACTAGCCTACGCGAACTGCTGCTACTATCTACGCTAACTGCTGCTACTATCTACGCTAACTGCTGCTACTATCTACGCTAACTGCTGCTACTATCTACGCTAACTGCTGCTACTATCTACGCTAACTGCTGCTACTAGCTACGCTAACTGCTGCTACTCCGTTATTTCCACAGAAACAACCTTTACCTCAGGCTTAGCTTCATTTATTGGATTAAAAAACTCTTTAAATCCAACTCCCTTTTTTGTAGTTATTTTCTACCGTCTTCAGCGCTGACAGAGAAACTATTTTTGCACAAAATCACACTTTAGACGTAGCGTGGGGGCGTGGCCTGACTTTCCCCTCTCTTCCTCACTCATGACATTTCCAGTGATTTCAACTCAATAAAAGATGCAGCTGTCCAAATACCAAACTTCAAACATTTATTCAAAACACCTAAAAGCAAACAAAGTGCTGGAATTAATTTATTTTTATTTTTTTAAATGAGGTGCTGGATTCAATCAATTAAGTGCTGATCAAAATCTGGGCGGTGCCTGATCCAAATGATTCTGTGAAGTAGACTCAATAATAATATTATTTATGGGGTGTCACTTTTTCTTAGTCAACATATTTAAAACATTCAGCTCATTCCTGAGAGAATCAAAGCAAACAAAACACAATCAATATTCATCATTGATCAGAATAAGGCTCCATGGTTTTAGCTCAAAACTAAATCATGAATTTTTTACTTTGAAAACGCGACTTTCTATTCAAATAATTTCCCCTGTGCAGGAGGATGTCAGCCCAACAATACATTATATCACGCTAGAAACCACACCCCCAACGAAGGACTGAGAAGGCAGGGTGACGAAGACTATGGGAGATGTGAATGAGGAAGACAAAGGTGTTAGTGTGTGTCCAATGACCAGTAGCAACTGTAATAATATCTATAGTATGAGTGTACCATGTCATCATGTCATCTCCAGGGAAACAGAGGAAAAACACATCAGGAAAGGAATCACATCTATATGCAAACAGGAACACTAATAATGAATATTAAGGTTATTTATTTCAGGCTCAGTAATTATGATTAATTGTAATTAAACTTTAATAATTGAGAATATTATTAAAATTTACTTTCTGGGGAAAATAAATAATTGTAACCTAATTGTAATTGTAACTGTCATCGTAATTTAATTGTAATTGTAAACGTAATTGTAAGTGAAAAATTTAAACGACCCCAACTCAATGGAAAAATTGATTTTCACTTTTTAAAAATTGCTTTCAGTAAATAATCCAATTTTGATTTTAAATCGATTCATCGTGAAGCCTTAGATCTGAATATTTACAACCAAACTATCAAAGCAGAAGTATTTCAGGGCGGGGCTTTGCACCAGCCAAGGACAACGACCAGAGAAGAAGAAAACCAGGTGCTGTCCTTTGATGTTTTCTCCTCCAGGTACGTTTAGGGTCAAAAGAACAAAGGTGTGGGATTAAATACAGCTCTACTGTAACACTATAAATACACTGATGCAATGATGGTGGTGTGATGTCACAGATGGACTGGGATGGAGCAGAGGAACTCATAGCTCCAATGTGGGCGTGGCTACTCAGGCTCAATAAATCTCCACCTCTACTTCTGTAATAAACAGAGGTGTAAAGAGTATTTTATTGTATTTATTTATTTATTGGTTTGTTTAATAGGGACAGTGTACGTTAATATCCACTGAAAATGTACCAGATTTGGCAGAAGGTTATTTTTCATTTGTTGTCTCTGGACAGAATGTTCAAAATGTCCCCCTAAAAGAACAGAAATGACACATATACAGTGAAAAATGTAACAAGTACGAGTAAAATACTCAAGTAAATAGTAGCTGAATTAAATAATACTGAAAGTAAAAATGACATTCAGTAGTTAGTTATTGTTGGTAATAAATATTGATACGGTTCTCTTACACACAGTAAACATCTCATGTAGAAACTTCTAAAGGAAGAAACACAATCTTAATTTATTTTCCATAAAGGCATCTGAATAAAATAAAAGGTTTGTCAAAATGTACAATTATTTAACAAAATTAAATAACACCAATGAATTCATTTTAAAAAATAAAAAAAAAATTATCAGGCTCCAAGTATAGATATATTTATGAACACTATTTATGTGTTTTTCTTTTTAAATAAAATAACATGTTTGTAACAACATAATATGTAGAAACTACAACATGAACCATAGAAAGAGGCTTTGATCAGAAATAAAATGATTAAGAACATATGGATTATCTTCAATGTGCGTCATAACCAAATCTGATACATTTGATTGTTGTCTGGTCATTTATTTTTTTGTAGTTTCACAATGTTTGTTGATCATTTTAAAACAAAAAAATTATAATTTACTCAGTAACGATTGGGTGTAGAAATGTAACTAATTACTTTAGTTTTTTTTTAAACAAACTCAAGTACAAGTAAAAATACTGATTTAGAAATATACTCAAAAAAAGTACAAGTATCCATAAAAGCAAGTCACATACAGTAACGTGAGTATTTACAGTGGTGCTCAGGCTGCTTTTATGTAAATGATCCCAGTGTTCAGCTCTGATTGGTGGAGAATAAACCCTCAGTTCGTCCTTAAAGGCATGAATGACCTCTGCTGTCATGTTCAGTAGCAGGATGATGTACATACTAGTGTGGGAAACAGCGACACCTGGTGTCAGAAAACACATTTACAGTCAGTTATTACTAAAAGCATAATTATAAGGTTAATCTCTGAGAATGTGATCAAAGGTGTGTAGATCTACATGTTATCTCTAAGATACATACAAGAATAAACAAATGTGGAATTTTACAATTTACATAAAAATACCAAAATTAAGAACTTGCTCAGGGAATGGCAACTTAAAGCAACTTCATCATTTGTTGACTTCACTCAAGATGAAACAGTATTATAGTAAACAATCATAGAAAACTAAAATATAACAATACAACAAAACAGGGAATATCGTTTGTGCGTATTTGAAAAAAAATCACATTCAAAAATGAAACAATAGTAAGAAAATATCAATCAAGATGTCATTCATTTAGAACAAGAAATAATAAACAATAAAGTTCAAGGCAATTCATGACCCAAAGAGAAATTCAAATCACATCTGGCTTTTATAAAAGTATCATATTTTAGAGTTTTTAAAGACTTCATATAAAAGGTAAATTTGCTGAAGAAAACAAATTAAGCGGATGATTTAAATACACTACTTTTGTGGATAAAGATTTTGGCTAAACATAAAATTATGTTACAGCAGAGTTCCTCGTTTTTATTTTGAAAGATAATACTGGAAATAATGGAATTTTATTTTTGATCGAATTTAAAGACTGTGACAAAAAATCTGCATTACATCACACGAAAAAAAGAGAGAAAGAGAAAAGTCTTTAATCAATGTTATTTTCACACAATATGCATGTATTATCTATTAAAACGTAATCTAAGTAATTCTATGGACGGATAAACACTGATCATAATTTAAAAATGTGTTTTTTTTTATTTTGGAGAGTATAGGACATTTTAGATACATTGTTCTGAGTTTATTAATCACATTTATAATCGAGGAGATTATAGTTAGTAGCACACACAGAGCAATTGTCAAATATCTAAAGGAAACAGGACTTTATAATATAATATAATATAATATAATATAATATACAGATTAGTGTTAATATTTATGTATGTACGTTTTTGTTTTTTGTAGTAGTGTAAAGGATGTATAGGTTTAGCCCGTGTAGCATACTCCCATACAGTAGGTGGCGGTATTCACCTTAGTTATGGCTGCAATCCACTAGAAAACAAACGAAGAAGAAAAAGCAAACAACAGACGAAGAAGAAGAAGAAGCATCTCGACTGTTTCGTGATGGCGGTGCTGTTAGAGACCACGTTGGGTGATATTGTCATCGATTTGTTCACAGAAGAAAGGCCGAAAAGTAAGAAGCGTTTCCTACAGGCTCTTGTTGTTGTTGTTGTTGTTGTTAACAGCAACGCTACGAGCTAACGGCTAATGCTAACAGTTTGTTTTTCTTCTTCACAGCCTGTCTAAACTTCCTCAAGCTTTGTAAAATCAAGTATTACAACTACTGCCTGGTTCATAATGTGCAGGTAAACACACGCACAATATTCCCAGACTGTGTTTATCCACATAATCAGTTTAGAACAGAAATGATTAATTGGTGTCACGGTCTGAGTTTACCTCCGTACTGAGATGTACCCGTGCTGGATTAGCCACGTACACAGATTACTGATTAAAAACAAAATAAATGCTTAAAACATCACATCAGTCCACAATCGATTAAAATTGACCAATGATAAAAAAAAAATTTAAAAAAAAAATGATTATCATGGTCAGATGTATATGAATACAACATCTTATTATTGTAAAGTTACATTAAGTTAACTGTTATTTATTGCAATGTATATTATAAACTATTCCTATTCATATTGAGAATGCTGCATGAGACACTATTACTCAGGTTGATTGTCACTCAGAATGCCATACTGAGCTTGCCTTGGGAAATTAGTGAAAGGAAGAATACATTATTAAAAAGTATATTCCAACATGTGCTTTATTTTTTATTTAAACATGTAATAATAATAATTTAAAAAAAACTGCATATAATAAATTAATAAACGTTTTTTTTTTTTTTTTTAAACAAACACTGCTTTGAAATTGAATTTTCAATCTCAACACGATGGAAGTAGCAAAACTCACAGCGGAATTAGCAAAAATTAATTTCCCGGTAGTGCACATGCTCATAATCAATCTCAGTACGAGGTAAACTCAGACCGTGACACCGGGGGCCAAATGTGGCTCTCTGACTAATTTTTTTGCGGCCCCCACAGTAAACACAAAACGACTCCCAGAAGTTAAAAAAAAATACACATAGAGAGAAAAAATACAAAAAACCGCTGCATCATTTTACAAAATGATTTGTAATACATACAAAATTACCACAAAAAACACACAAATAACCGAAAATATAGAAAATGACAGCAAAAGTAGACAAAAACACTAAATGGCAACAGAAATACACAAAAATAGCAAATAAATGCGTAAAGTGACTCATAACACACTTGGAAAGAGTAAAAACACACAGAATGAATCTAAAAACACAAAAATGAATTTAAAAAAACACAAAATAGCAGAAAAAATGTACAAAACAACAGCAAAAACATTTTCATTTTCTTTAATTTATTATAAATAAAACTGTTAGATTTAGAATAGATTTGTTTTTAACTTTAACATTGGAGGAAAATATTGATGTTTTTATTTGTTTTAGAAGAAGAAATGTATTTATTTATCAGTTCTTCTCAGTCACCAGATAATAATACATTTAAATTATGTCATGAGCCAACATTTTATCAATGGGTTATTATAATTTGATTTGTAATGAAAATGAATTGTGTGGTTTGTGATGAAATGTTCTTTTTCAGAGAGACTTTGTGATACAAACTGGAGATCCTAGTGGGACGGGCCGTGGTGGAGAGTCTGTGTACAGGTGTGCGTGTGTGTGTGTGTGTGTGTGTGTGTGTGTGTCACCATGGTCCCTAAACCTGGGGGAGCAGTGGGGGGATAACACAGCTGATAACAACATGCTGTGTTTACAGGAAGCTTTATGGGGACCAGGCGCGCTTCTTTGATGCAGAGAAAACGGTGCGTATTAAGCACAAAAAGAAAGGCACCGTATCCATGGTGAACAACGGAAACGACCAGCATGGATCTCAGGTGAACATCTAACAGTCTGTGACTAACTGATGACTAGTGACTAGTCTGTTATGTATATATGTGTGTTCAGCACATTGAAAAAATATCATCATGATATTTTTATGCTTAATCAATTGTACCCATCAAATTAGGAAAAGTCACGAAATACGAAG
This sequence comes from Gouania willdenowi, assembly GCF_900634775.1. Lineage (NCBI taxonomy): Eukaryota > Metazoa > Chordata > Actinopteri > Blenniiformes > Gobiesocidae > Gouania > Gouania willdenowi. Next base: position 25,005,991 of record NC_041066.1, read on the forward strand.
TAAAAAAATAAAGGTTAACTATTATTTTATGAATGGTTTAATTGACCCCTAGGATAACAGGTGGGTTAAAAACAAATGGCTGTTTTTTGTACATGAGTAAACGTGTACATCAGTGTGTAATGTTTAATAAGTGGAGGTTTGTGCTGATCTCTGCTCTCTATAGTTCCTGATCACCACGGGGGAGAACCTGGACTATCTGGATGGAGTTCACACGGTGTTTGGGGAGGTGACCGAGGGCTGGGACGTTCTCTCCAAAATCAATGAGACCTTTGTGGACAAGGACTTCATCCCCTTTCAGGACATCAGGTGGAACACACAGACCACTCTAGGGCTCCACAGTTCACACTTTTCTATCAAACACGTGGATATTTAGAGGTTATGGATGTCCTGTCTCTGGGGAATCATCATATTTTCCTAATCCAACATCTTCACAATCTTTAAAGGCCTGTACTATGAAGCTGGATTTCCTCTTATCCTGCTAACTTATGGGATTTAATCAGTGTGTGCTGTTCGACACTGGCTAACGTCTTATGGAGCTAAATCACCATGGTAACTTAGGCTGAATGACTAACCTGGTCTGGCCCAGGGTTTTTTTTATGGCTAGGATGTGAGCGAGTACTAAAGCCCCGCCTCCTGACCAATCAGATCTCTTAAAAAAACAAGCTGTTCAATCAAAGGAGGATCATTGTGAACACGTCTCTGTGTGGATCTGAGAGTATTGATCCTTTATTTACCATCACATCCTATAGAAAACATATAGATATATATCTGATAGACTGACCTACTGATCATTAGTCAGCTGATCAAACCTGTGTGCGTCAGACGCGTTCAGACCCATAAATTAATTAATTAAATAATTCATGTATTCTGTGATGACGCTGAGAGCCTCAGTCCTGTAGATAATAGAAATATAAATATATTATATGTACAGTATGTATGATGTAGATCTGTATGAACGCAGCATCAGAGACACAGACAAGGTGAAACTGATCAGATTGTTTGTTTATTCTCCGTTTATAAGCTTTCTAATTAAGGGGTCTATTCTCTCGTCTGGACTTAAACGCTTTTTTGCGCGCCTGCAGTTACGTGCTTCTCTTCTATGCGTATTCTCAGGTCCAGGCTGCTGACACGCCCACCGTGCGTAATGAGCCACAAAGCGCGTATGTGTGAATGAAGCTTCGTAGCACATGCCCATAAACGTCCTGAAATCATAGCAAACCCTGTTTAATGTGTTATTAACTGTTGTCATGCACAGAAACAAACACACAAAATCACATGAGATTTAGTGAGATTTGACGTCTAGCTGTGAGCTCCACCTGCTACATCTAACATTAGATAGATCACCTGTTTTACACTGAAAAATACTGTGTGATGTTGTTCTAGAACATGTCAGGAAGTGTTTAGTCTGTGTCATAAAAATATTTATATTTTAGTTGAAGTCCATCATATTAAATGAGATTTGGTTCTAGAACTCTCTGAACACCCGTTTACTGAGACATATTACATGTGAATGTGAGGCTTTATTCCAATTACTGCTTTATATTGTTTACATTTTAAAAACTATTACAATTGTGTGTGTGTGCGTGTGTAGGATAAACCACGCAGTGATCCTTGAGGACCCGTTTGATGACCCCCCTGACCTGCCTGTCCCGGACCGCTCCCCTGAGCCCACCAGAGAGCAGCTGGATGTGAGCGCACAGGAAGTGCTCGTGTGCACAGGAAGTAGTGATTGAACGGGTGTGTGCTCTTTGTGTTCAGAGTGGCCGCATCGCAGCAGATGAAGTGATCAATGATGACGATGGTAAAGCAGCTGAAGAGGTGGAGGAGAGGCTGAAGGAGAAGGAGGCGAAAACTAACGCTATCCTGCTGGAGATGGTACACACACACACACACTAACCAGACCATTCTAAAGACTGATATTTGCTACTGCGTCAGGATGCGATCTCTAAAAATGATTTTCAGAGAGAGAAAGGAAATATGATTTAAGAGGAAAACAACATTTAAAGATGTAATATGTAAAGTATAAAAACAATAGCAGGGGTTAAATTATGGAACTGTCTAAATCAGGGAAATGTTATCACATTATGATCAACATTTATGCCAGTATTCACAGGGTTCCCACGAATCCTAAAAAGTTTTAAGACTTTAAATTCATAAATCTAAAAATAAGGCCTTTATTGTCATTAAAATGTCTTAAATCAATGTTTAAAAACATTACATTTTAACACATAATCAGTATGATTTTATGATTGTAATTAGTCGCACATTTCAAAATAAATGGTAACATTTGTTTTTTTTATGTATAAACAATGTGGGAAAATGTAACAAAAATTTTCCAATGAAGATTTTTCTTAATAGTTTTTATTTTGTTTTATTTTTTTGTTGTTTTATAGATTTCTGGCTATTTTTGTAGTAATCTTGTGTTTTTGGGGTGATTTTTTTATTTTTTGTGTGATTACTTTGGGGGGTCACCAGTTTCACTGGTGTAATTGATGTAGCTTTCCCCCCAATTGAGTTTACTGTGAAGTTGACCTTAAATTTAATTTCAAATGGCAATAAAAAGTCTTAAAAATGTTTGATTTTAATTTGACTAAAACTGTAAGAACCTTGATTAAGAATAACGACGAATGTGTCATGAATTAACACAGGAAATAACAAAGAGGGTTTTTTTGTTGTTGTATTTTTGTGTTGTTTTTTTTCTGAGTTTTGAGTTATTTTGTGTATTTATCTGTAATTTTGGTCATTTCTGCTGTCATTTGGTGTATTTTATGAGTCATTATATGGGGTTTTGATATTTCTTGTATTATATTTTGCATTTTGTTTATTGTCAATCTGTGCTTTTATTTATTTTTTCAGTGTTTTGTGGTTTTTTGTATTTTTTCCTGTCATTTTGTAAGTTTAGTCATTTTGTGTGTATTATCAGTCTTATGTGTATTTTTGGAATCTTTTATTGTTGTTTTGTGTGTTTTAGGAGTTATTTTGTGTATTATGTTGGGATTCATATTACTTCCAATTTCTTGAAATACAATTTTTGATAGATTTGTCTTAGGGGGCCGTACAGAATTAGACTGAGGGCCGCATGTGCCTATGTCTGGTATAAATGATAAAATAAAAGAAAGCAGTTACATAAACCAGTTTAAAAAGCTTTTTAAATGAAATATAGTTAGTAAATATAAATAAGAAAGAAGAGCAAAAATGTTTTCAAGCACAACAATTATATATAATATGTATATAATGGTATAAAATATATTTATACTTAATAAACATAATAAAAGGTATTTGTTATGATATAGAATATTATTAATTTAAGTATTGTTTTATAATTGAAACTTAATTGATGAAGTTTGTCTAGTAAATATTAAATGGTATATTATTTAATATTATGTGTATATCATGCATGCATGTTTGTATGTGTATATATGTACTTATGCATTAGGGCTGCACGATTATGCCCAAAATGATAATCACAATTATTTATCATATTTGGGAAAAATCTGAGTTTTTTTTTTTTACACTACCTACCGTACACTATTTAGTCTTGTTACTCAGATAATTTAGTGTTTTTTCTGAAAACTGACGGAAAAAAAATTTAAATTCAAAATGTGTGAGGGAGACTTTAACTGTTGTAATGTTCAGTAAAACCTGGTCAGAATGAAAAGATCAAAGGACGGGAGAGAACTGGTGAGAATAGTTAATTAACTCAAATAATGTGAAGTGCTGATGTCAGTGTGTTGTTGTTGTGCTTTGATCTAAAGTTCATGCTTTGATCAGGTTGGAGACCTTCCTGATGCTGACGTGAGGCCTCCTGAGAACGTCCTGTTTGTGTGTAAACTCAACCCAGTGACCACAGACGAGGACCTGGAGATCATCTTCTCACGCTTTGGACAAATAAAGAGGTGTCACTCCTGTGCATGTGTCGGGCAATATGGACCAAAAATGGCGATATACAAAATAAATCTCAATAATTTTATTTCAATTAAAGTCTGACCAGAAAGACAATTCAGGGTTAAATTTGATGATAAAAATGTTACACAGACACATTTATTAACAAACAGCTGATCAATGTGTTTCACTTTAGTCTTTTTCTCCTCTTAAGGGACAGCACGTGTGAGTGAGTTGTTTAGATGAAGGTTAAACTGAGCTTTTCATGTTGTTCTGAGAAGTAGTGAAAGCAGCGACTCGTAAAACACGTATTTTGATACAAAGTAAGCTATTGAATAAATATATATATATATAAGCGATATTGTATTTTTCTATATCACCAAAATAGCAAACTTGATATATCTTGAATCTCGATATCTCGCCCAGGCCTATTTACACGTGCACATAGAAGTGTGTTTCACTCTATCTTAACTTTATCTGATCTTTGTTTATTTATATTTTTTACAGTTGTGAGATCATCAGAGACTGGAAAACTGGAGATTCTCTCTGTTACGCATTTATAGAGTTTGACAAGGTGAGTGTTTTTATTAATCATTAATATTTAATGATAGGGATGTAACGATTAATCGTAAGGCAGTTAAAAATCGATTCAAAGGTATCACGATTGACATCGATACTTTGAAAATTGAGTCGCAGTACTTTTTTTAAACAGCAGAGGGCGCTATGTTTATCCCGTCTCTTGTACAGCAGTGGACAAGCGGCGGGCAGAATCTGCTACTACTTTCTTTCTGGCTGCCTTCTACTCTTAAACATGTTAATAAATGATTCCTTACCCCTTTAGCACCGAAAGAATATCTGTAATATTACGTGAATATCTGTAAAAGTCACGTTTTTCTATTAGCTCTGTCTGCTAGCATAGCATCTCTTCTTCACTGCAAGAATTTCTGCATGCCAACCGACCACTGGGTTACCAGCGCCCTCTGCTGGTCCAAACAAATATCTGACGTAAATCAGTGAATGACGGGGTTTTTGTTTTAAAGTCCAATTGTTAAGTCACAAAATACATTTTCAGTAGCACTTTTAAAAAGAAAAATAACTATTATGTAGTTTAAACGAGAATTTAAATTAATAGTCTTCTTCATTTGTATTATTCCTTTTTTTATTTCATTCAAGATTTATTTTTAGTTAAATTGTATTGTTTTGAATAGTTTATCAAGGGATTCTTTTGACAATGAAAAATAAAAGGAAAATAGAACAGTAGTTTTTCTCCCAAAAAAAATAAAGGAATATTTTTCAGTCATCATTTGTCTACACCCATTTTGTAAAATAAATTGCGAGAGAATCGTATCGTGAACCCAGTATCGTGAATCGAATTGTATCGGAGTTGAGTGAATTGTTACATCCCTATTTAATGATGTTAGTAGTAACTAGTGTTCTATTCTGGATTAGGTTTAGACCATGTTAGGTACCAGCAGGTCTGAAAAGGGATGGATGTGAATATGTTGTGATTTTTCTGATCAAACCATCTGACTTCCTGCAGTGGTCACATGACCTTTATGCTATTCAATGACTGGTTGTGTTCCCATGTTCATTGAATTTTCAGAATAAGAGTTTTTTTTTTCCTTTTCTCTGCAGCAAGAGGACTGTGAGAAGGCCTACTTTAAGATGGACAACGTCCTCATCGACGACAGACGCATTCATGTTGACTTCAGTCAGTCCGTCTCCAAGATCCAATGGAAGGGAAAAGGTGTGCGTGCGTGCGTTCATTCTAAATTAATGCTCACCAGTTTATTGCACGTGTACCTGCCTCTAACTACACGCATGCACGTCAGTGTGTGTGTGATGTATCCTGTCCAATCACAGCAATGATCTGACTCAGAGTGTAACACTACAGTCACTACCACTCTATGGACAGGTGTAGTGACACAGACTGTAACCAGACTAAATTGTGGTCCGTTATACACTCTCACACACTTACATACCTGCACACGCCTGCACGCGTAAGTGTGTAATATTTTTTCTAAGTATTTACATGTCACGTAGGCGGTGCTACATAGTGAAGGTCACCTGATCACTATAGCATCACACCTGCGTCTACGTGTGACTGATATGTGTATGTTTGTTAGGTGCACAAACACACATGCTTTGTGTCCGTGTACTCATTCTGAGTCTATGGGAAATGTAGATCAGATGTACAGACGCAGGGTACGCGTTCGTTGGACTGGTGCGTATGAATTCAGAATGGATCCACCCCAAACATTGTTTACAATTGGTGACAAAAAGCTTCAGAAAACCAAAAAGGAAATTCACTGCACGTATGGAAAAAAAAAACAGGAAATAAAAGAACATTGTTTACAATTTGTGGCAAAAAGCTTAAGAACAACCAAATAATTTTTTTCAGTCATTTTAAATCATTATTTTTACATTTGTTTTCCTGATCCATATCTAATGCAGTCTAATGATTTAATGCTCTTTTAATTTCTGCTCCTTTAGCTTCTCGTTATTACTTTCTGAATGCCCCACACTTTGAGAAGCACTGATGTACACAGTGAGACTTCATACGTAACATTCCTCTGTTTGTTTGTTCAGGAGGTAAATACACCAAAGATGATTTCAGAGCGTATGAGAAGGACATGGAGAGTGGATCCAAAGTGGTTCTGAAGGACCAAATGAAACCTAGATCTGAGTATCCTTCACTCTGTGAATCACATCACATGTTTTACTAGAAACAGAAAGTCCATAACTTTAGAAAAATCAACAGCTCAAAGTATGATGTGGTCGTTGAAGAAGAAGAAGAAGAAGAGAGCCTTCATCTCTCCAAGAAACAACACAAGAAGCATCATCATCATCATCATCATTCAGATGACAGCAGGAGGTCAAAGAAACACAAGGTACATCACAGAGGTTCACATTCTGCTTTAATACATCATTAATAATAACAATAGAGCCTTTTCATACACAGTGCTTTACATTACATCATTCTTTCACTCCATTAACAAAGTACATTTTTCAATTATAGTAAAGCATAAACAAGGTAAAACCTTATCTCTGATTTAAGGTGTTCACTACATATTCTATTTTTTTCATGCCTTACTGCATTTTAGCCCCAGTTTTAAGTTTTTTTTAACATATTTCAACTAGTTTTTAGGGTCTTATGAAAACCTTTTCTCAGAAAAAAAAACTAAACTAAAATTTCCATTTTTATGGCTTACTAGTAGCTTTATTCTCATCATTTTTTATTCCTTACTGCATTTTAACCCCAGTTCAAGTGCTCATCATATTTGAACTAGTTTATAGGGTTTTATGTTAGCCTTATCTAAAAACAAAAATCAATTGTTTTTCATTTTTATGTCTTAGCCTTACCTCTAAATATTTTCACCCTATAGACTATAGTAAGGCATACAGTTGTTTTTATTTCCATACCAATTGCAAAGTCAAATATGAGAAGTCAATTACAACAGCATGTGTAAGAAGGTGAGGATGAGATGTAAATAACTAAAGGAATGTATCGTCTCCTTGTTTTTCAGAACAAGGACAGCAGCAGGTCTGACAGAAACACTCTTGGTTCTCGATCCAGATCTTCCTCCAGAGAACAGGTCCATAAACGCAGCAGGTCTCCACTTCAACACAGGAGAGACAGAGACCAGAGCCGCTCCCCTCAGAGGACCAGGGACAGGGACAGGGACAGGAGGAGGCACAGATGAGGGTGGGCCTGGACCACCACCTTTATTTAGCTCATTTTAGGATCACTAGGTGCAGAAACAATCTAATAAAAGACATCATCAATGGTTTCTTCCTAAAATGTTTGAAAACTGGCATTTCGAAGATTTGTTTTTTATAATAAAATGTCACACTCAACCTGTGTTGTAGAGTTTCTTATCAGGCAAATTATCAATAATTAATTTATAGTTTATGTAGTTCAGTTTTTTTTGTTAGATCCTCATTGTGTAAAAGGTTCCATCTTTACTAACATTGTGTAAACAAAGTTTAATCTGTACTTAAAGTAAACTATTTTGGATCAATTTTTAAGTATGTGCATTATATTTGCAGTAGTTTTTTAGGGTCGAATGATGGTCTTAATTCAATTTTTATTTTTTTGTTATTTTGAAAAAATTGCCTTCCAAAAGCCTTACCTCTGATTTTGGTTGATGTTTTAATTTTGTCATCTTTTGTTTCGTACTGCTTTTTTATTGCATTTTAAATATGTGCATTATATTTGCAGTAGTTTTTATGGTCTAATGATGGTCATAACTAAAAAAAAAAATTTTTTGGAAATTTTTTGAAAAAAATGCTTTACTAAAGCCTTACCTCTGATTTTGGTTGATTTTTCAATTTTGTCATTTTTTGTGCCTTTCTGCATTCTTAGCCCTGTTTAAGTATGTGCATTATATTTGCAGGAGTTTTTAGGGTCGAATGATGGTCTTAACTCATTTTTTTTTTTAATTTGGAAAAAAATGCCTTACTAAAGGCTTACCTCTGATTTTGGGTGATTTTTCAATTTTTGTCATTTTTTGTGCCTGTTACGGCCCAGCCTAGGAGAACTGGACCGTAAGATGAAGGTGTGCCACCTTTCCCTGGTCTCAAGCAGACACATCGACAAAAAACTAAGTTTACAATTATTTATTCACAATTTTCTATAATACAAAAGAGAATTAACTAAAGGAGGGAGTTGTGGCCAAAATAAACACAAACAAAATACGGCCGCTCAAAAGTCTCTCACACTCGTCCCACACTGACTGTTGTCTGCTCCAATGGTTGAGACCAGTGCGTCTCTCTCTGCCCCGCCCCGCCGCGCCGTCAGGTAGCGTTGTCTCCTCCCCTTTGACTGGTCGGCCTGTGGAGGTTTGACCAATCAGTAGTGGTGTGGTGGTCAAGATCGGTCTTGGTCTCGAGACCCAATTTTAAAGGTCTTGGTCTCGGACTCGGACTCGGGATTTTCCGTCAAGACCGTTAGAGACCAGCACTAATTCCTGCTATTTTTAAACTTTTTTATAATGTGATAATAACACGGAGAAGAATGTGATAAAACAATCCTTTATTCATTATTTAATCCACCCTGTTATAATGACCACAACCTTCCTTAATGTGACTGAGTGACGTGTGTGACACTCATACGTGTGTGGCTACGGTGTCAGTTTGGACCGCGGAGCGCAAGAGAGATATGAACTAATCACCGGTAAAAATCCCAGTAAAACTCCAGAAAACAATCACCAGTAATAAATATTATCTCCCTGGTAAAGACAGTAGCTCTAATAACTGGTAAAATGATAAACTGATGATATTACAGCCTGTGAAGGCTGGATAGGGGACGCACTTACTCTGCTTCTGGGTCCTAGTGCCAGCCGAGCGGTGAAGCCTGTTCCGTTTACCGTGTTTAATAAGTCTGTGTGTGTTTAATAAGTCTGTGTGTGTTTAATAAGTCTGTGTGTGTTTAATAAGTCTGTGTGTGTTTAATAAGTCTGTGTGTGTTTAATAAGTCTGTGTGTGTTTAATAAGTCTGTGTGTGTTTATTAAGTCTGTGTGTGTTTATTAAGTCTGTGTGTGTTTAATAAGTCCGTGTGTGTCCGTGTGAAAGTCTGCATGTTTATGTCTCTGTCCATTCACTCTCTTCATTATATTCATGTCTTTTAAGGCTTTATTACATAATATCAGCTCTAGTCCAGGCCGCCGCCATCTTGGTTTATGTCGTCACCAGCGCGTCATCGCCGCAGAGTTGCTCTATCACAGAATGAGTCAAATAACTGTAAAGAGGTTTAATATTAGTTTATTTTCTTTTTAAAGGGGTGTTTTTTTGTGTCTTTAGACTCTAATTACATGTATGTATATATTATGTTCCCCACAATATAAACAGGTTCATAATATAATTATTTTTTATAGTTTCTGTTTCCACTGTATCCAGAATAATAATAATTCTCAACAATAACTATTGATTAATTTGTTACATGACTTTTCCAGGGTTTGAGTTTGTTTTATTTAGTTTCACATCTACCTGTAGCTCTATGTTTTTTACACTGATGACAACTTGTTTGTAGTTTTATTTCAGAAAGTTTCACTTTTACAGTTACAGTTGGAAACCTTTGTTAATTGAATATCCTAATTATATTACAGCAACTAAATTAAACTATATCAACTAAGTGAATTAATAAAATAACCTGTTTAAAGGCTTTTTCAAACAAAAAATTATCTTGTGAAATCTGTGACCTGTTAAACCTGAACAACTCAAAGAATCAGAATCAAGAATCATTATTTCTTGGCAGAAATACTTTTAAACACTTACTGTACATTCAACTGACATAAAAATCTTGTTTTCAAATATGTAGAATAATTGTGAATTTATCAGTAGCAGTAGTAGTTTTAATATTTTAGTTAATTTTTTGCAGGCACCTTTTTTGTCCGTCAAATGTATTTAAAATAAACTAAAATTGAAGAGAGATGTTATTTAACTGTTGAACCTTGTCATCATTTTATTTATTTATATATTTTTTTAAATTGAAAAAAAAAATGTTTATGGTCTTGGTCTTGACTCGGTCTCGGTGCATTCTGGTCTCGGGCAAGTCTTGGTCTCGGATAGTGTGGTCTTGAACACAACACTACCAATCAGGAAGGGATCCGTCACTCCATCCCCTCCTCCGCAGGTGGAATGAATCCCGGATGATAGACTGACAAGACACACCCACCAAAGCACACACACACACAGCATAGACAGACACACTCACATATACTACCTCAGTCGTAACAGTGCCTTTCTGCATTCTTAGCCCTGTTTAAGTATGTGCATTATATTTGCAGAAGTTTCTAAGGTCTAATAATGTCCAAACTCAATTTTTTTTTTTTCAAAATTTTTGAAAATATATAGCCTTCCTTTTGATTTTGAGTGATTTTTGTTTTTTGTCATTTTTTGTGCATTACTGCTTTCTTTGCCCTGTATAAATGTGTGCATCATATTTGCAGCAGTTTTTAGGGTCTAATGATGGTCCTAACTCAATTTTTTTTTTTTTTCGAAATTTTTGAAAAAATATGCCTTGCTATAACCTTACTTTTGATTTTGGGTAATTTTAGTTTTTTGTCATTTTTTGTGCATTACTGCTTTCTTTGCCCTGTATAAGTATGTGCATTATATTTGCAGTAGTTTTTAGGGTCTAATGATGGTCCTAACTTAATTTTTTTTTTTTTTTTAATTTTTGAAAAAATTGGCCTTGTTATAGCCTTACTTTTGATTTTGGGTGATTTTTGTTTTTTGTCAATTTTTGTGCCTTACTGCTTTCTTAGCCCTGTTTAAGTATGTGCATTATATTTGCAGTAGTTTTTAGGGTCTAATGATGGTCCAAACTCAATTTTTTTTTGTTTTCAAAAATTTTGAAAAAAATTCCTTGCTATAGCCTTACTTTTGATTTTTGATGATTTTAGTTTTTTGTCATTTTTTGTGCCTTACTGCTTTCTTAGCCCTGTGTAAGTATGTGCATTATATTTGCAGTAGATTCTAAGTTCTAATAATGGTCCAAACTCAATTTTTTTTTTTTTTTTTAATTTTTGAAAAAATATGCCTTGCTATAGCCTTACTTTTGATTTTGGGTGATTTTAGTTTTTTGTCATTTTTTGTGCCTTTCCACTTTCTTAGCCCTGTCTAAGTATGTGCATTATATTTGCAGTAGTTTCTAGGGTCCAATGATGGTCCTAACTCAATTTTTTTTTTTTCAAAATTTTTGAAAAAAAATGCCTTGCTATAGCCTTACTTTTGATTTTTGGTGATTTTAGTTTTTTGTCATTTTTTGTGCCTTTCCACTTTCTTAGCCCTGTCTAAGTATGTGCATTATATTTGCAGTAGTTTCTAGGGTCTAATGATGGTCCAAACTCAATTTTTTTTTTTTTTCAAATTTTTGAAAAAAATGCCTTGCTATAGCCTTACTTTTGATTTTGGGTAATTTTTGTTTTTTGTCATTTTTTGTGCATTACTGCTTTCTTTGCCCTGTATAAATTTGTGCATCATATTTGCAGTAGTTTTTAGGGTCTAATGATGGTCCTAACTCAATTTTTTTTTTTTTGAAATTTTTGAAAAAAATGCCTTGCTATAGCCTTACTTTTGATTTTGGGTGATTTTAGTTTTTTGTCATTTTTTGTGCTTTACTGCTTTCTTAGCCCTGTGTAAGTATGTGCATTATATTTGAAGTAGTTTCTAGGGTCTAATGATGGTCCTAACTAAAAAAAATTTTTTTCAAATTTTTGAAAAAAATGCTTTGCTATAGCCTTACTTTTGATTTTGGGTAATTTTTGTTTTTTGTCATTTTTTGTGCCTTCCTTTTTTCTTTGACCTGTATAAATTTGTGCATCATATTTGCAGTAGTTTTAGGGTCTAATGATGGTCCTAACTCAATTTTTTTTTTTTTTTCAAATTTTTGAAAAAAATGCCTTGCTATAGCCTTACTTTTGATTTTGGGTAATTTTAGTTTTTTGTCATTTTTTGTGCATTACTGCTTTCTTAGCCCTGTGTAAGTATGTGCATTATATTTGAAGTAGTTTCTAGGGTCTAATGATGGTCCTAACTAAAAAAATTTTTTTTCAAATTTTTGAAAAAAATGCTTTGCTATAGCCTTACTTTTGATTTTGGGTAATTTTTGTTTTTTGTCATTTTTTGTGCCTTCCTTTTTTTTTTGACCTGTATAAATTTGTGCATCATATTTGCAGTAGTTTTAGGGTCTAATGATGGTCCTAACTCAATTTTTTTTTTTTTTTCAAATTTTTGAAAAAAATGCTTTGCTATAGCCTTACTTTTGATTTTTGATGATTTTATTTTTTTGTAATTTTTTGTGCTTTACTGCTTTCTTAGCCCTGTGTAAGTATGTGCATTATATTTGCAGCAGTTTCTAGGGTCTAATGATGGTCCTAACTAATTTTTTTTTTTTTCAAATTTTTGAAAAAAATGCTTTGCTATAGCCTTACTTTTGATTTTGGGTGATTTTTGTTTTTTGTCATTTTTTGTGCCTTACTGCTTTCTTTGCCCTGTATAAATTTGTGCATCATATTTGCAGTAGTATTTAGGGTCTAATGATGGTCCTAACTCAATTTTTTTTTTTTCGAAATTTTTTGAAAAAAATGCCTTGCTTTTGAATTTTGATGATTTTATTTTTTTGTAATTTTTTGTGCTTTACTGCTTTCTTAGCCCTGTGTAAGTATGTGCATTGTATTTGCAGCAGTTTCTAGGGTCTAATGATGGTCCTAACTAAATTTTTTTTTTTTCAAATTTTTGAAAAAAATGCTTTGCTATAGCCTTACTTTGATTTTGGGTATTTTTTGTTTTTTGTCATTTTTTGTGCCTTACCGCTTTCTTTGCCGTGTATAAGTTTGTGCATCATATTTGCAGTAGTTTTTAGGGTCTTCTGATGGTCCTAACTCAATTTTTTTTTTTTTTTCAAATTTTTGAAAAAAATGCCTTGCTATAGCCTTACTTTTGATTTTTGATGATTTTAGTTTTTTGTCATTTTTTGTGCCTTTCCACTTTCTTAGCCCTGTCTAAGTATGTGCATTACATTTGCAGAAGTTTTTAGGGCCCAATGATGGTCCTAACTCAATTTTTTTTTTCGAAAATTTTTGAAAAAATATGCCTTGCTATTGCCTTTCTTTTGTTTTTTGATGATTTTAGTTTTTTGTAATTTTTTGTGCTTTACTGCTTTCTTAGCCCTGTTTAAGTATGTGCATTATATTTGAAGTAGTTTCTAGGGTCTAATGATGGTCCTAACTCAATTTTTTTTTTTTCAAATTTTTGAAAAAAATGCCTTGCTATAGCCTTACTTTTGATTTTTGATGATTTTAGTTTTTTGTCATTTTTTGTGCTTTACTGCTTTCTTTGCCCTGTATAAGTATGTGCATTATATTTGCAGCAGTTTCTAAGTTCTAATAATGGTCCACACTCAATTTTTTTTTTTTTCAAAATTTTTGAAATAATATGCCTTGCTATAGCCTTACTTTTGATTTTGGGTAATTTTTTTTTTTTTGTCATTTTTTGTGCATTACTGCGTTCTTTGCCCTATATAAATGTGTGCATCATATTTGCAGTAGTTCTTAGGGTCTAATGATGGTCCAAACTCAATTTTTTTTTTTTTTCGAAATTTTTGAAAAAAATGCCTTGCTATAGCCTTACTTTTGATTTTGGGTGATTTTTGTTTTTTGTCATTTTTTGTGCCTTACTGCTTTCTTTGCCCTGTATAAATTTGTGCATCATATTTGCAGTAGTTTTTAGGGTCTAATGATGGTCCTAACTCGATTTTTTTTTTTTCGAAATTTTTTGAAAAAAATGCCTTGCTATAGCCTTACTTGCGAATTTTGATGATTTTATTTTTTTGTAATTTTTTGTGCTTTTACTGCTTTCTTAGCCCTGTTTAAGTATGTGCATTATATTTGCAGTAGTTTTTAGGGTCTAATGATGGTCCTAACTAAATTTTTTTTTTTTGAAATTTTTGAAATTTGCTATAGCCTTACTTTTGATTTTGGGTGATACTTGTTTTTTGTCATTTTTTGTGCCTTACTGCTTTCTTTGCCCTGTTTAAGTATGTGCATTATATTTGCAGTAGTTTTTAGGGTCTAATGATGGTCCTAACTCAATTTTTTTTTTTTCGAAATTTTTTGAAAAAAATGCCTTGCTATAGCCTTACTTTTGAATTTTGATGATTTTATTTTTTTGTAATTTTTTGTGCTTTACTGCTTTCTTAGCCCTGTGTAAGTATGTGCATTATATTTGCAGCAGTTTCTAGGGTCTAATGATGGTCCTAACTCAATTTTTTTTTTTCAAAATTATTGAAAAAAATGCCTTGTTATAGCCTTACTTTTGATTTTGGGTGATTTTAGTTTTTTGTCATTTTTTGTGCTTTACTGCTTTCTTAGCCCTGTGTAAGTATGTGCATTATATTTGAAGTAGTTTTTAGGGTCTAATGATGGTCCTAACTTAATTTTTTTTTTTTTTTTAATTTTTGAAAAAATTGGCCTTGTTATAGCCTTACTTTTGATTTTGGGTGATTTTTGTTTTTTGTCAATTTTTGTGCCTTACTGCTTTCTTAGCCCTGTTTAAGTATGTGCATTATATTTGCAGTAGTTTTTAGGGTCTAATGATGGTCCAAACTCAATTTTTTTTTGTTTTCAAAAATTTTGAAAAAAATTCCTTGCTATAGCCTTACTTTTGATTTTTGATGATTTTAGTTTTTTGTCATTTTTTGTGCCTTACTGCTTTCTTAGCCCTGTGTAAGTATGTGCATTATATTTGCAGTAGATTCTAAGTTCTAATAATGGTCCAAACTCAATTTTTTTTTTTCTGAAATTTTTTAAAAAAAATATGCCTTGCTATAGCCTTACTTTTGATTTTGGGTGATTTTAGTTTTTTGTCATTTTTTGTGCCTTTCCACTTTCTTAGCCCTGTCTAAGTATGTGCATTATATTTGCAGTAGTTTCTAGGGTCCAATGATGGTCCTAACTCAATTTTTTTTTTTTTCGAAATTTTTGAAAAAAATGCCTTGCTATAGCCTTACTTTTGATTTTGGGTGATTTTAGTTTTTTGTCATTTTTTGTGCCTTTCCACTTTCTTAGCCCTGTCAAAGTATGTGCATTATATTTGCAGTAGTTTCTAGGGTCTAATGATGGTCCAAACTCAATTTTTTTTTTTTTTCAAAATTTTTGAAAAAATATGCCTTGCTATAGCCTTACTTTTGATTTTGGGTAATTTTTGTTTTTTGTCATTTTTTGTGCATTACTGCTTTCTTTGCCCTGTATAAATTTGTGCATCATATTTGCAGTAGTTTTTAGGGTCTAATGATGGTCCTAACTCAATTTTTTTTTTTTGAAATTTTTGAAAAAAATGCCTTGCTATAGCCTTACTTTTGATTTTGGGTGATTTTAGTTTTTTGTCATTTTTTGTGCTTTACTGCTTTCTTAGCCCTGTTTAAGTATGTGCATTATATTTGAAGTAGTTTTTATGGTCTAATGATGGTCCTAACTAAAAAAAATTTTTTTGAAATTTTTGAAAAAAATGCTTTGCTATAGCCTTACTTTTGATTTTGGGTAATTTTTGTTTTTTGTCATTTTTTGTGCCTTCCTTTTTTCTTTGACCTGTATAAATTTGTGCATCATATTTGCAGTAGTTTTAGGGTCTAATGATGGTCCTAACTCAATTTTTTTTTTTTTTTCAAATTTTTGAAAAAAATGCCTTGCTATAGCCTTACTTTTGATTTTGGGTAATTTTAGTTTTTTGTCATTTTTTGTGCATTACTGCTTTCTTAGCCCTGTGTAAGTATGTGCATTATATTTGAAGTAGTTTCTAGGGTCTAATGATGGTCCTAACTAAAAAAATTTTTTTTCAAATTTTTGAAAAAAATGCTTTGCTATAGCCTTACTTTTGATTTTGGGTAATTTTTGTTTTTTGTCATTTTTTGTGCCTTCCTTTTTTCTTTGACCTGTATAAATTTGTGCATCATATTTGCAGTAGTTTTAGGGTCTAATGATGGTCCTAACTCAGTTTTTTTTTTTTTTTCAAATTTTTGAAAAAAATGCTTTGCTATAGCCTTACTTTTGATTTTTGATGATTTTATTTTTTTGTAATTTTTTGTGCTTTACTGCTTTCTTAGCCCTGTGTAAGTATGTGCATTATATTTGCAGCAGTTTCTAGGGTCTAATGATGGTCCTAACTAATTTTTTTTTTTTTCAAATTTTTGAAAAAAATGCTTTGCTATAGCCTTACTTTTGATTTTGGGTGATTTTTGTTTTTTGTCATTTTTTGTGCCTTACTGCTTTCTTTGCCCTGTATAAATTTGTGCATCATATTTGCAGTAGTTTTTAGGGTCTAATGATGGTCCTAACTCAATTTTTTTTTTTTTCGAAATTTTTTGAAAAAAATGCCTTGCTTTTGAATTTTGATGATTTTATTTTTTTGTAATTTTTTGTGCTTTACTGCTTTCTTAGCCCTGTGTAAGTATGTGCATTGTATTTGCAGCAGTTTCTAGGGTCTAATGATGGTCCTAACTAAATTTTTTTTTTTTCAAATTTTTGAAAAAAATGCTTTGCTATAGCCTTACTTTTGATTTTGGGTATTTTTTGTTTTTTGTCATTTTTTGTGCCTTACCGCTTTCTTTGCCGTGTATAAGTTTGTGCATCATATTTGCAGTAGTTTTTAGGGTCTTCTGATGGTCCTAACTCAATTTTTTTTTTTTTTTCAAATTTTTGAAAAAAATGCCTTGCTATAGCCTTACTTTTGATTTTTGGTGATTTTAGTTTTTTGTCATTTTTTGTGCCTTTCCACTTTCTTAGCCCTGTCAAAGTATGTGCATTACATTTGCAGTAGTTTCTAGGGTCCAATGATGGTCCTAACTCAATTTTTTTTTTTTCAAAATTTTTGAAAAAATATGCCTTGCTATTGCCTTACTTTTGATTTTTGATGATTTTAGTTTTTTGTAATTTTTTGTGCTTTACTGCTTTCTTAGCCCTGTGTAAGTATGTGCATTATATTTGAAGTAGTTTCTAGGGTCTAATGATGGTCCTAACTCAATTTTTTTTTTTTCAAATTTTTGAAAAAAATGCCTTGCTATAGCCTTACTTTTGATTTTTGATGATTTTAGTTTTTTGTCATTTTTTGTGCTTTACTGCTTTCTTTGCCCTGTATAAGTATGTGCATTATATTTGCAGCAGTTTCTAAGTTCTAATAATGGTCCACACTCAATTTTTTTTTTTTTCAAAATTTTTGAAATAATATGCCTTGCTATAGCCTTACTTTTGATTTTGGGTAATTTTTTTTTTTTTGTCATTTTTTGTGCATTACTGCGTTCTTTGCCCTATATAAATGTGTGCATCATATTTGCAGTAGTTCTTAGGGTCTAATGATGGTCCAAACTCAATTTTTTTTTTTTTCGAAATTTTTGAAAAAAATGCCTTGCTATAGCCTTACTTTTGATTTTGGGTGATTTTTGTTTTTTGTCATTTTTTGTGCCTTACTGCTTTCTTTGCCCTGTATAAATTTGTGCATCATATTTGCAGTAGTTTTTAGGGTCTAATGATGGTCCTAACTCGATTTTTTTTTTTTCGAAATTTTTTGAAAAAAATGCCTTGCTATAGCCTTACTTGCGAATTTTGATGATTTTATTTTTTTGTAATTTTTTGTGCTTTACTGCTTTCTTAGCCCTGTGTAAGTATGTGCATTATATTTGCAGCAGTTTCTAGGGTCTAATGATGGTCCTAACTAAATTTTTTTTTTTTCAAATTTTTGAAAAAAATGCTTTGCTATAGCCTTACTTTTGATTTTGGGTGATTTTTGTTTTTTGTCATTTTTTGTGCCTTACTGCTTTCTTTGCCCTGTATAAATTTGTGCATCATATTTGCAGTAGTTTTTAGGGTCTAATGATGGTCCTAACTCAATTTTTTTTTTTTCGAAATTTTTTGAAAAAAATGCCTTGCTATAGCCTTACTTTTGAATTTTGATGATTTTATTTTTTTGTAATTTTTTGTGCTTTACTGCTTTCTTAGCCCTGTGTAAGTATGTGCATTATATTTGCAGCAGTTTCTAGGGTCTAATGATGGTCCTAACTCAATTTTTTTTTTTCAAAATTATTGAAAAAAATGCCTTGTTATAGCCTTACTTTTGATTTTGGGTGATTTTAGTTTTTTGTCATTTTTTGTGCTTTACTGCTTTCTTAGCCCTGTGTAAGTATGTGCATTATATTTGAAGTAGTTTTTAGGGTCTAATGATGGTCCAAACTCAATTTTTTTTTGTTTTCAAAAATTTTGAAAAAAATTCCTTGCTATAGCCTTACTTTTGATTTTTGATGATTTTAGTTTTTTGTAATTTTTTGTGCTTTACTGCTTTCTTAGCCCTGTGTAAGTATGTGCATTATATTTGAAGTAGTTTCTAGGGTCTAATGATGGTCCTAACTCAATTTTTTTTTTTTTTTTAATTTTTGAAAAAAATGCCTTGCTATAGCCTTACTTTTGATTTTTGAGGATTTTCGTTTTTTGTCATTTTTTGTGCCTTACTGCTTTCTTAACCCTGTGTAAGTATGTGCATTATATTTGCAGTAGTTTCTAAGTTCTAATAATGGTCCAAACTCAATTTTTTTTTTTTTTTTTAAATTTTTGAAAAAATATGCCTTGCTATAGCCTTACTTTTGATTTTGGGTAATTTTTTTTTTTTGTCATTTTTTGTGCATTACTGCGTTCTTTGCCCTATATAAATGTGTGCATCATATTTGCAGCAGTTTTTAGGGTCTAATGATGGTCCTAACTTAATTTTTTTTTTTTTTTTTAAATTCATGAAAAAATTGGCCTTGCTATAGCCTTACTTTTGATTTTGGGTGATTTTTGTTTTTTGTCATTTTTTGTGCCTTACTGCTTTCTTTGCCCTGTATAAATTTGTGCATCATATTTGCAGTAGTTTTTAGGGTCTAATGATGGTCCTAACTCAATTTTTTTTTTTTTGAAATTTTTGAAAAAAAAGCCTTGCTATAGCCTTACTTTTTATTTTGGGTGATTTTAGTCTTTTGTCATTTTTTGTGCTTTACTGCTTTCTTAGCCCTGTGTAAGTATGTGCATTATATTTGCAGTAGTTTTTAGGGAATAAATGATAGTCTTAACTCTTTTTTTGTTTTGTTTTTTTAATTTTGAAAAAAAAATCATTACAAAAGCCTTACCTCCGATTTTTATTGATTTATTGCAAAGTCAAATATGAGAAGTCAATTACAACAGCATGTGTAAGAAGGTGAGGATGAGATGTAAATAACTAAAGGAATGTATCGTCTCCTTGTTTTTCAGAACAAGGACAGCAGCAGGTCTGACAGAAACACTCTTGGTTCTCGATCCAGATCTTCCTCCAGAGAACAGGTCCATAAACGCAGCAGGTCTCCACTTCAACACAGGAGAGACAGAGACCAGAGCCGCTCCCCTCAGAGGACCAGGGACAGGGACAGGGACAGGAGGAGGCACAGATGAGGGTGGGCCTGGACCACCACCTTTATTTAGCTCATTTTAGGATCACCAGGTGCAGAAACAATCTAATAAAAGACATCATCATCAATGGTTTCTTCCTAAAATGTTTGAAAACTGGCATTTCGAAGATTTGTTTTTTATAATAAAATGTCACACTCAACCTGTGTTGTAGAGTTTCTTATCAGGCAAATTATCAATAATTAATTTATAGTTTATGTAGTTCAGTTTTTTTTGTTAGATCCTCATTGTGTAAAAGGTTCCATCTTTACTAACATTGTGTAAACAAAGTTTAATCTGTACTTAAAGTGGACACTGTATGTTGTAAAAAGTATAATTGCTATATATAACATATATATGAATATATATATATATATATATAGT
This sequence comes from Gouania willdenowi, assembly GCF_900634775.1. NCBI lineage: Eukaryota > Metazoa > Chordata > Actinopteri > Blenniiformes > Gobiesocidae > Gouania > Gouania willdenowi. The sequence continues at coordinate 25,026,202 of NC_041066.1, forward strand.
AGAATCTGTGTCTTGTACAAAGTGGAAGTCGATGTAAAAAAAAGTTGCGACGCCACAAAAACATCCAGAATATTTTTTTATTTTTACAAATGATTCTTTCATTTCATTCACAGGAAACATTCTTCAGTTACATTTCTGTCTTGAAATATAGTAAAGCATAAAAACGAGAAAAAAAAACTTCAAAAATTTCAAAAAGAAGAAAAAATGAGTAGAACCTAAAAACCACTGCAATATTAATGCACATACTTAAAATGGGAGAAAAATGCAGTAAAGCACAAAAATTTACAAAATTCAAAATTCAATTAAAATCCAAGGTAAGGCTTTAGCAAGGCATATTTTTTCAAAAATTCCAAAAAAAAAAAAAATTGAGTTAAGACCATCATTAGACCCTAAAAACTATTGCAAATATAATGCACATACTTAAACAGTGCTCAGAAAGCAGTAAGGCACAAAAATGGACAAAAAACTAAAATCACCCAAAATCAAAAGTAAGGATATAACAAGGCCAATTTTTTCATGAATTTAAAAAAAAAAAAAAAAAAATTAAGTTAGGACCATCATTAGACCCTAAAAACTACTGCAAATATAATGCACATACTTAAACAGGGCTAAGAAAGCATTAAGGCACAAAAAATGACAAAAAACTAAAATCACCCAAAATCAAAAGTAAGGTTATAGCAAGGCATATTTTTTTTTTAAAAAAAATTTAAAAAAAAAAAAAATTGAGTTAGGACCATCATTAGACCCTAAAAACTACTGCAAATATAATGCACATACTTAAACAGGGCTAAGAAAGCATTAAGGCACAAAAAATGACAAAAAACAAAAATCACCCAAAATCAAAAGTAAGGCTATAACAAGGCATATTTTTTCAAAAATTTAAAAAAAAAAAAAAAATTGAGTTAGGACCATCATTAGACCCTAAAAACTACTGCAAATATAATACACATACTTAAAGAGGGCTAAGAAAGCAGTAAGGCACAAAAATGACAAAAAACTAAAATCACCCAAAATCAAAAGTAAGGCTATAACAAGGCATATTTTTTTTAAAAAAAAATTTTAAAAAAAAAAAGAAAAATTCATTTAGGACCATCATTAGACCCTAAAAACTACTGCAAATATAATGCACATAATTAAACAGGGCTAAAAAAGCAGTAAGGCACAAAAAATGACAAAAAACTAAAATCACCCAAAATCAAAAGTAAGGCATATTTTTTCAAAAATTTCAAAAAAAAAAAAAATTGAGTTAGGACCATCATTAGACCCTAAAAACTACTGCAAATATAATGCACATACTTAAACAGGGCTAAAAAAGCAGTAAGGCACAAAAAATGACAAAAAACTAAAATCACCCAAAATCAAAAGTAAGGCTATAGCAAGGCATATATTTTTCAAAAATTAAAAAAAAAAAAAAAAAAAAAAAAAAAAAAAAAAAAAAAAAATTGAGTTAGGACCATCATTAGACCCTAAAAACTACTGCAAATATAATGCACATACTTAAACAGGGCTAAGAAAGCAGTAAGGCACAAAAAATGACAAAAAACTAAAATCACCCAAAATCAAAAGTAAGGCTATATACAAGGCATATTTTTTCAAAAATTTCAAAAAAAAAAAAAATTGAGTTAGGACCATCATTAGACCCTAAAAACTACTGCAAATATAATGCACATACTTAAACAGGGCTAAAAAAGCAGTAAGGCACAAAAATTGACAAAAAACAAAAATCACCCAAAATCAAAAGTAAGGCTATAGCATGGCCAATTTTTTCAAAAATTAAAAAAAATAAATAAATAAATAAAATAAATTGAGTTAGGACCATCATTAGACCCTAAAAACTACTGCAAATATAATGCACATACTTAAACTGGGCTAAAAAAGCAGTAAGGCACAAAAAATGACAAAAAACTAAAATCACCCAAAATCAAAAGTAAGGCATATTTTTTCAAAAATTTAAAAAAAAAAAAAAAAAAAATTGAGTTAGGACCATCATTAGACCCTAAAAACTACTGCAAATATAATGCACATACTTAAACACGGCTAAGAAAGCTGTAAGGCACCAAAAATGACAAAAAACTAAAATCACCCAAAATCAAAAGTAAGGCTATAGCATGGCCAATTTTTTCAAAAATTAAAAAAAAAAAAAAAAAAAAAAATTGAGTTAGGACCATCATTAGAGCCTAAAAACTACTGCAAATATAATGCACATACTTAAACAGGGCTAAAAAAAACAGTAAGGCACAAAAATTGACAAAAAACGAAAATCACCCAAAATCAAAAGTAAGGCTATAACAAGGCCAATTTTTTCAAAAAATTAAAAAAAAAAAAAATTGAGTTAGGACCATCATTAGACCCTAAAAACGATTGCAAATATAATGCACATACTTAAACAGGGCTAAGAAAGCAGTAAGGCACAAAAATTGACAAAAAACTAAAATCACCCAAAATCAAAAGTAAGGCTATAACAAGGCATATTTTTTCAAAAATTAAAAAAAAAAAAAAATTGAGTTAGGACCATCATTAGACCCTAAAAACTACTGCAAATATAATGCACATACTTAAACAGGGCTAAAAAAGCAGTAAGGCACAAAAATTGACAAAAAACTAAAATCACCCAAAATCAAAAGTAAGGCTATAGCATGGCCAATTTTTTCAATAATTAAAAAAAATAAATAAATAAATAAAATAAATTGAGTTAGGACCATCATTAGACCCTAAAAACTACTGCAAATATAATGCACATACTTAAACTGGGCTAAAAAAGCAGTAAGGCACAAAAAATGACAAAAAACTAAAATCACCCAAAATCAAAAGTAAGGCATATTTTTTCAAAAATTTAAAAAAAAAAAAAAAAAAATTGAGTTAGGACCATCATTAGACCCTAAAAACTACTGCAAATATAATGCACATACTTAAACAGGGCTAAGAAAGCAATAAGGCACCAAAAATGACAAAAAACTAAAATCACCCAAAATCAAAAGTAAGGCTATAGCAAGGCATATTTTTTTTAAAAAAAAAAAAAAAAAAAAAAAAAAAAAATTGAGTTAGGACCATCATTAGAGCCTAAAAACTACTGCAAATATAATGCACATACTTAAACAGGGCTAAAAAAAGCAGAAAGGCACAAAAAATGACAAAAAACTAAAATCACCCAAAATCAAAAGTAAGGCATATTTTTTCAAAAATTTAAAAAAAAAAAAAAAAAAAATTGAGTTAGGACCATCATTAGACCCTAAAAACTACTGCAAATATAATGCACATACTTAAACACGGCTAAGAAAGCAGTAAGGCACCAAAAATGACAAAAAACTAAAATCACCCAAAATCAAAAGTAAGGCTATAGCATGGCCAATTTTTTCAAAAATTAAAAAAAAAAAATTGAGTTAGGACCATCATTAGAGCCTAAAAACTACTGCAAATATAATGCACATACTTAAACAGGGCTAAAAAAAACAGTAAGGCACAAAAATTGACAAAAAACGAAAATCACCCAAAATCAAAAGTAAGGCTATAGCAAGGCATATTTTTTCAAAAATTTCAAAAAAAAAAAAATTGAGTTAGGACCATCATTAGACCCTAAAAACTACTGCAAATATAATGCACATACTTAAACAGGGCTAAGAAAGCATTAAGGCACAAAAACTGACAAAAAACTAAAATCACCCAAAATAAAAAGTAAGGCTATAACAAGGCATATTTTTTCAAAAATTTAAAAAAAAAAAAAATTGAGTTAGGACCATCATTAGACCCTAAAAACTACTGCAAATATAATGCACATACTTAAACAGGGCTAAGAAAGCAGTAAGGCACCAAAAATGACAAAAAACTAAAATCACCCAAAATCAAAAGTAAGGCATATTTACAAGGCATATACAAGGCATATTTTTTCAAAAATTTCAAAAAAAAAAAAAATTGAGTTAGGACCATCATTAGACCCTAAAAACTACTGCAAATATAATGCACATACTTAAACAGGGCTAAAAAAGCAGTAAGGCACAAAAATTGACAAAAAACAAATCACCCAAAATAAAAAGTAAGGCTATAGCATGGCAAATTTTTTCAAAAATTAAAAAAAAAAATAAATTGAGTTAGGACCATCATTAGACCCTAAAAACTACTGCAAATATAATGCACATACTTAAACTGGGCTAAAAAAGCAGTAAGGCACAAAAAATGACAAAAAACTAAAATCACCCAAAATCAAAAGTAAGGCATATTTTTTCAAAAATTTAAAAAAAAAAAAAAAAAAAAATTGAGTTAGGACCATCATTAGACCCTAAAAACTACTGCAAATATAATGCACATACTTAAACACGGCTAAGAAAGCTGTAAGGCACCAAAAATGACAAAAAACTAAAATCACCCAAAATCAAAAGTAAGGCTATAGCAAGGCATATTTTTTCAAAAATTAAAAAAAAAAAAAAAAAAAAAAAATTGAGTTAGGACCATCATTAGAGCCTAAAAACTACTGCAAATATAATGCACATACTTAAACAGGGCTAAAAAAAAACAGTAAGGCACAAAAATTGACAAAAAACGAAAATCACCCAAAATCAAAAGTAAGGCTATAACAAGGCATATTTTTTCAAAAAATTAAAAAAAAAAAAAATTGAGTTAGGACCATCATTAGACCCTAAAAACGATTGCAAATATAATGCACATACTTAAACAGGGCTAAGAAAGCAGTAAGGCACAAAAATTGACAAAAAACTAAAATCACCCAAAATCAAAAGTAAGGCTATAACAAGGCATATTTTTTCAAAAATTAAAAAAAAAAAAAATTGAGTTAGGACCATCATTAGACCCTAAAAACTACTGCAAATATAATGCACATACTTAAACAGGGCTAAAAAAGCAGTAAGGCACAAAAATTGACAAAAAACTAAAATCACCCAAAATCAAAAGTAAGGCTATAGCATGGCCAATTTTTTCAATAATTAAAAAAAATAAATAAATAAATAAAATAAATTGAGTTAGGACCATCATTAGACCCTAAAAACTACTGCAAATATAATGCACATACTTAAACTGGGCTAAAAAAGCAGTAAGGCACAAAAAATGACAAAAAACTAAAATCACCCAAAATCAAAAGTAAGGCATATTTTTTCAAAAATTTAAAAAAAAAAAAAAAAAAAATTGAGTTAGGACCATCATTAGACCCTAAAAACTACTGCAAATATAATGCACATACTTAAACACGGCTAAGAAAGCTGTAAGGCACCAAAAATGACAAAAAACTAAAATCACCCAAAATCAAAAGTAAGGCTATAGCATGGCCAATTTTTTCAAAAATTAAAAAAAAAAAAAAAAAAAAAAAAAAAAATTGAGTTAGGACCATCATTAGAGCCTAAAAACTACTGCAAATATAATGCACATACTTAAACAGGGCTAAAAAAAACAGTAAGGCACAAAAAATGACAAAAAACTAAAATCACCCAAAATCAAAAGTAAGGCATATTTTTTCAAAAATTTAAAAAAAAAAAAAAAAAAAATTGAGTTAGGACCATCATTAGACCCTAAAAACTACTGCAAATATAATGCACATACTTAAACACGGCTAAGAAAGCTGTAAGGCACCAAAAATGACAAAAAACTAAAATCACCCAAAATCAAAAGTAAGGCTATAGCAAGGCAAATTTTTTCAAAAATTAAAAAAAAAAAATTGAGTTAGGACCATCATTAGACCCTAAAAACTACTGCAAATATAATGCACATACTTAAACAGGGCTAAAAAAAACAGTAAGGCACAAAAAATGACAAAAAACGAAAATCACCCAAAATCAAAAGTAAGGCTATAGCAAGGCATATTTTTTCAAAAATTTCAAAAAAAAAAAAATTGAGTTAGGACCATCATTAGACCCTAAAAACTACTGCAAATATAATGCACATACTTAAACAGGGCTAAGAAAGCATTAAGGCACAAAAAATGACAAAAAACTAAAATCACCCAAAATAAAAAGTAAGGCTATAACAAGGCATATTTTTTCAAAAATTTAAAAAAAAAAAAAATTGAGTTAGGACCATCATTAGACCCTAAAAACTACTGCAAATATAATGCACATACTTAAACAGGGCTAAGAAAGCAGTAAGGCACAAAAAATGACAAAAAACAAAAATCACCCAAAATCAAAAGTAAGGCTACAGCAAGGCCAATTTTTTCATGAATTTAAAAAAAAAAAAAAAAATTAAGTTAGGACCATCATTAGACCCTAAAAACTACTGCAAATATAATACACATACCTAAACTGGGCTAAGAAAGCAGTAAGGCACAAAAATTGACAAAAAACTAAAATCACCCAAAATTAAAAGTAAGGCTATAACAAGGCATATTTTTTCAAAAATTTCAAAAAAAAAAAAATTGAGTTAGGACCATCATTAGACCCTAAAAACTACTGCAAATATAATGCACATACTTAAACAGGGCTAAGAAAGCAGTAAGGCACAAAAACTGACAAAAAACAAAAATCACCCAAAATCAAAAGTAAGGCTATAACAAGGCCAATTTTTTCAAAAAAAAAAAAAAAAAAAAAAAATTGAGTTAGGACCATCATTAGACCCTAAAAACTACTGCAAATATAATGCACATACTTAAACAGGGCTAAAAAAACAGTAAGGCACAAAAATTGACAAAAAACAAAAATCACCCAAAATCAAAAGTAAGGCTATAGCAAGGCATATTTTTTCAAAAATTTCAAAAAAAAAAAAAATTGAGTTAGGACCATCATTAGACCCTAAAAACTACTGCAAATATAATACACATACTTAAACAGGGCTAAGAAAGCAGTAAGGCACAAAAAATGACAAAAAACAAAAATCACCCAAAATCAAAAGTAAGGCTATAACAAGGCCAATTTTTTCAAAAAAAAAAAAAAAAAAAAAAATTGAGTTAGGACCATCATTAGACCCTAAAAACTACTGCAAATATAATGCACATACTTAAACAGGGCTAAAAAAACAGTAAGGCACAAAAATTGACAAAAAACGAAAATCACCCAAAATCAAAAGTAAGGCTATAGCAAGGCCAATTTTTTCAAAAATTAAAAAAAAAAAAAAAAATTAAGTTAGGACCATCATTAGACCCTAAAAACTACTGCAAATATATTACACATACCTAAACTGGGCTAAGAAAGCAGTAAGGCACAAAAATTGACAAAAAACTAAAATCACCCAAAATCAAAAGTAAGGCTATAGCATGGCCAAATTTTCAAAAATTAAAAAATTTCAAAAAAAAAAAAAATTGAGTTAGGACCATCATTAGACCCTAAAAACTACTGCAAATATAATGCACATACTTAAACAGGGCTAAAAAAAAACAGTAAGGCACAAAAATTGACAAAAAACGAAAATCACCCAAAATCAAAAGTAAGGCTATAGCAAGGCATATTTTTTCAAAAATTTCAAAAAAAAAAAAATTGAGTTAGGACCATCATTAGACCCTAAAAACTACTGCAAATATAATGCACATACTTAAACAGGGCTAAGAAAGCATTAAGGCACAAAAACTGACAAAAAACTAAAATCACCCAAAATAAAAAGTAAGGCTATAACAAGGCATATTTTTTCAAAAATTTAAAAAAAAAAAAAAATTGAGTTAGGACCATCATTAGACCCTAAAAACTACTGCAAATATAATGCACATACTTAAACAGGGCTAAGAAAGCAGTAAGGCACAAAAAATGACAAAAAACAAAAATCACCCAAAATCAAAAGTAAGGCTATAGCAAGGCCAATTTTTTCATAAATTTAAAAAAAAAAAAAAAAAAAAAATTGAGTTAGGACCATCATTAGACCCTAAAAACTACTGCAAATATAATACACATACCTAAACTGGGCTAAGAAAGCAGTAAGGCACAAAAATTGACAAAAAACTAAAATCACCCAAAATCAAAAGTAAGGCTATAACAAGGCATATTTTTTCAAAAATTTCAAAAAAAAAAAAATTGAGTTAGGACCATCATTAGACCCTAAAAACTACTGCAAATATAATGCACATACTTAAACAGGGCTAAGAAAGCAGTAAGGCACAAAAATTGACAAAAAACAAAAATCACCCAAAATCAAAAGTAAGGCTATAACAAGGCCAATTTTTTCAAAAATTAAAAAAAAAAAAAAAAATTAAGTTAGGACCATCATTAGACCCTAAAAACTACTGCAAATATAATACACATACCTAAACTGGGCTAAGAAAGCAGTAAGGCACAAAAATTGACAAAAAACTAAAATCACCCAAAATTAAAAGTAAGGCTATAACAAGGCATATTTTTTCAAAAATTTCAAAAAAAAAAAAATTGAGTTAGGACCATCATTAGACCCTAAAAACTACTGCAAATATAATGCACATACTTAAACAGGGCTAAAAAAGCAGTAAGGCACAAAAAATGACAAAAAACTAAAATCACCCAAAATCAAAAGTAAGGCTATAGCATGGCCAAATTTTTCAAAAATTAAAAAATTTCAAAAAAAAAAAAAAATTGAGTTAGGACCATCATTAGACCCTAAAAACTACTGCAAATATAATACACATACTTAAACAGGGCTAAGAAAGCATTAAGGCACAAAAACTGACAAAAAACAAAAATCACCCAAAATCAAAAGTAAGGCTATAACAAGGCCAATTTTTTCAAAAATTAAAAAAAAAAAAAAAAATTGAGTTAGGACCATCATTAGACCCTAAAAACTACTGCAAATATAATGCACATACTTAAACATGGCTAAGAAAGCAGTAAGGCACAAAAATTGAGAAAAAAACTAAAATCACCCAAAATCAAAAGTAAGGCTATAACAAGGCATATTTTTTCAAAAATTTCAAAAAAAAAAAAATTGAGTTAGGACCATCATTAGACCCTAAAAACTACTGCAAATATAATGCACATACTTAAATAGGGCTAAGAAAACAGTAAGGCACAAAAATTGACAAAAAACTAAAATCACCCAAAATCAAAAGTAAGGCATATTTTTTCAAAAATTAAAAAAAAAAAAAAATTGAGTTAGGACCATCATTAGACCCAAAAACACTACTGCAAATTGAATGCACATACTTAAAATGGGCTAAAAATGCAGTAAGGCACAAACATTTACAAAATTCAAAAATCAATAAAAATTCGAGGTAAGGCTTTAGTAAGGCATGTTTTTCGAAAATTAAAAAAAAAAAAATAATAATTGACTTAAGACCATCATTAGACCCTAAAAACTACTGCAAATATAATACACATACTTAAACAGGGCTAAAGAAGCAGTATGGCACAAAAAATGACAAATTTCGAAAAATCACCCAAAATTGGAGGTAAGGCTTCAGTAAGGCATATTTTTTCCGAACTTCAAAAAAAAAGAAAAAATTAGTTAAGACCAACATTAGACCCTAAAAACTACTGCAAATATAATGCACATACTTAAACATGGCTAAGAAAGCAGTAAGGCACAAAAATTGAGAAAAAAACTAAAATCACCCAAAATCAAAAGTAAGGCTATAACAAGGCATATTTTTTCAAAAATTTCAACAAAAAAAAAAATTGAGTTAGGACCATCATTAGACCCTAAAAACTACTGCAAATATAATGCACATACTTAAATAGGGCTAAGAAAACAGTAAGGCACAAAAATTGACAAAAAACTAAAATCACCCAAAATCAAAAGTAAGGCATATTTTTTCAAAAATTAAAAAAAAAAAAAAATTGAGTTAGGACCATCATTAGACCCAAAAACACTACTGCAAATTGAATGCACATACTTAAAATGGGCTAAAAATGCAGTAAGGCACAAACATTTACAAAATTCAAAAATCAATAAAAATTCGAGGTAAGGCTTTAGTAAGGCATGTTTTTCGAAAATTAAAAAAAAAAAATAATAATTGACTTAAGACCATCATTAGACCCTAAAAACTACTGCAAATATAATGCACATACTTAAACAGGGCTAAAGAAGCAGTATGGCACAAAAAATGACAAATTTCGAAAAATCACCCAAAATTGGAGGTAAGGCTTCAGTAAGGCATATTTTTTCCGAACTTCAAAAAAAAAGAAAAAATTAGTTAAGACCAACATTAGACCCTAAAAACCACTGCAAATATAATGCACATACTTAAAATGGGCAAAAAATGCAGTAAGGCACAAAATATTACAAACTAAAAAAATCAATAAAAATCGGGCTTTAGTATGGCTTTTTTTTTTTTATTTAAAAAAAAAAAAAAATTAGATAAGACCATCATTAGACACTAAAAACTACACAAAAAATGACAAGTTTCGAAAAAATCACCAAAATCAGAGGTAAGGCTTTCGTAAGGCATATTTTTCAAAAAAAAAAAAAAATTAAAACCATCATTGGACGCTAAAAACTACTGCAAATATAATGCACAGACTTAAAAGTAAAAAATTCATATGGCAAAAACGAAGGTAAGGCTATAATATTAATACTAAATACTAAATAATAATTTATGATCAAAAATTTGCCTTACCATAGCCTTACCTCTGATTTTGGGTGATTTTTATTTTTTATTTTTGGTGCCATACTTCTTTCTTTGCCCATTTTAAGTATGTGATTTATATTTCAGTAGTTTTTAGGCTCTAATGATAGCATTATCTCATTTTTATGCCTTAACTTTACCTCCGTTTTTCAGCGTTTGAAATCTTTTTGCCCTATTGGTTATAAATAAACTGGACTGGAGGAGGAACACTGACTCCCTCTACAGGAAGGACCAAAGATAAGGTCCTTCAACATCTGTAGAAAAATGCTGAGGATGTTTAATGAGTCACTGGTGGAACACTGGGGGAACAGACTGAGGGTCACAGACACCTACAGACTCTACAGACTCATCCACAAGGTCAGTGACATTGTGGGGATTAAACTGGACTCTCAGAGAGGAGGAGCCTGTTCAAGGTGAAGGCCATCTTGGACAATGAGTCCCACCCACTTCATGATGTGCTGGTCAGTCACAGAAGAACCTTCAGCACGTTTAGAACCTTCAGCACCTTTAGAACATTTAGAACCTTCAGCACCAGGCTGATCCAACCACGGTGCTCCACAGAACGTCACAGGAAATCATTCCTGCCTGTGAAGATCAAACTGTATAATTCATCTCTGTAAACTCACAGCTTGATTGTTAATAACTATACATATCTAAATCATATTGGTATATATTTGTAAATATCTATCACATTTGTATATAATTTGTATTATTATCTATCTTACTTTATTTTTTACTACTGTAGTGTATCTGATCCTTATTTTTAACAGTCTTTTACTTATACACTTATTTAACATCTTTCTTTTTTTTTTGTCATGTTCAACATTTTGTTCTTTTATTTGTGATTTTTTCTTAAGTGGCTGTAACAAAAAAAAAAATTCCCCCTGGAATTAATAAAGGAATTCTGATTCTAGGAAGACAAAAAAGCAAAAATAATGTAATTATAATCCACAGATGAGGGTGGGCCTGGACCACCACCTTTATTTAGCTCATTTTAGGATCATCAGGTGCAGAAACAATCTAATAAAAGACATCATCATCAATGGTTTGAAAACTGGCATTTCAAAGATTTGTGTTTTATAATAAAATGTTACACTCAACCTGTGTTGTAGAGTTTCTTATCAGGCAATTTATCAATAATTAATTTATAGTTTATGTATTTACCTTTTTGTTAGATCCTCATTGTGTAAAAGGTTCCATATATCTTATATGTAGTAATAACTGCGTTTCATACCAGGTGGAAGTAGATGTAAAAAGAATTGCGTTGTTGTGACGCCACAAAAACATCCAGAATATTTTTTATTTTTACAAATAACTTATCTGTTACAAAGATATTCGTCCCATCTAAAAACCAGAAAGACTTCAGAGATCCAAATGATTTGTTTCCACTTAATAAAACACGATGTAACTGCCTCTTCACACCGAGATAAAAACTGTTCCTTTGGGTTTTTTTTAACAGAAACATTTCACAAAAAGTGCCTCAGAGGTTTATAATGGGTTTAAACAATACTAACGTTCTTTAAATGGCACTTACATACAACAAAAGTAAGGATATCATTAGAAATCTAAGGCACAAATGTGGAAAGAAAAGAACAAAAAAAGGTAACTAGTCAATGATTAAGGTAACTTAATAAGTAAACTTTAGAAACACCCTCTTCAATAAAAGCTGTGGAGGATGAGCAGAGCCAAATAAAAACAGGAGTATACAAAGAAGGCCACCATGTGCTTTGCTTCCAACACAGACACATTCAAACATTTGTATAAAAAGGCACGACAGCCACAAATATTTCTACAGAATAGAAACACTTCAAAGATGAGGCTACGGTGGGCGTGTCCCTGTGGCAGATGGGCGGCGCCCATAACGAGACAGGAAGTGTTTGAGCTCAGAGGAAAACTCCAGTTCCCAAGATTCATTTGTTCAAGCTTTGACTGAGTGTTTAAATCATTTAACGTTGTACAAAACAAGAACTCTGTAGAAAAAACACCATAAAGAACTAGTCCTAGAAAGCTTCAGTCCTGCACGACTGTCGCCCCAGGACTGACCTTTGACCCCCCCCCCCCCCCCACCACTGCAGAGATGGAATCAGAGAACGTTCCAGAAGAGCTTCAGACATTCATCAACCACAGGCTTTGATCAGATTAGATTTAAAATATTGTACCTTTGAACAGAAAAGATGTATTTTGGTACCTTTAAATCAGTGGTTCTCAACCTTTTTAGCCCACGACCCCCAAAATAAAGGTCCCAGAGAGCGGGGACCCCCACTGTAGCTGAACATGAACATTGAAGAACAGTCATGTGGAGACAGGACCATCTATAAGGGGGAATAAAGGGGAGATTTTTGGGGTCCATCCATAAAGTCAGTAAAATGATGGTCCATTGTTCTATGAATCTGTGATAACCACATTTATTTATTCATCTGAATAATATCCACTGTTGTCCAGGAACGTTTATTGTTATTATTATAGTCATCTTAAAGATGGAAATCATGGTTTTAATCACTAATAAAATGGTTCAAAGTGACCAAAAATGGTGGAAAAGGAGGTGAAATGAGATTTTAAAAACCACAGAAATTGGTTAAAAGTTGTAAATTAGTGGATAAAAACAGACAGAAAAAGTGGTAAAATACGGTTTCAAAGTGTCAATATTCAAGGTTCCTACAATTTCTCACAATGATTTTTAAAACCTTTTAATATTTTACCAAATTTCCACGACTTAGTTCTGAAGCGTTAAGATCTTTTTAATCATACACCAGCTTTAGTATGCAGCATGTTCACTGTGAGATAACATTAACATTTCCATATTTTAAACATTAAAATAAAATAGGCTATTTTTCCAAAACAATTAAAATATTCCATTAATTTTCAAGACTGAATTTTTATTTTTTTTCAAATTCCATAACTTTAAAAATTGAATAACCGTGGGGGCCCTGTTTATAGGAACAATGAGTTTAAACTGGTAAATAAAACATATTTATTTTAAAGCTAATCATGAAATCTGGTGAAAAGATGTTAAAAGAGACAATAATGGGTCAACATGTGACATTAGGTGTAAAAGTGGTAGAAAAGGTTTATAAGTGCTGAACATGTCTGGAAAGTAGAAAAAATGTGTAGAAAAGTCATTAAAATGTGATGTAGAAGTGTCAGAAATGGGAGAAATGTAGAAAAAATACATTAAAAGGAGCAAAAATATGGCAAAAAAAAGTGATGAAAATATGTTAAAATATGGTGAGTTTGGTGGAGCTGCAGAAAAAGGGTAAAAATAAGCAAAAATGGGCTGAAATTGTTAAAAAAATATATATTTTTTTAGTTTCTTGAAGGCATCTGGTGGTGACCCCCTCCCAGTGTCTTGCACCTCAAATGGGGTCCTGGCCCTAAGGTTGAGAACCCCTGTATTAGAGAACCCTAAGACAAGCGTGTCCTTCTGGAGCTCCTCAAACGTTAAAGCTTGATTCCAGTTGTCAGATTAGACGACAGTGAGTCAGCAGAATTTTTCTTTCTTCCCACAATGTCCCGAAAATAAATGGAACCCTGAGAGAGAACCTCCATCATCTCCATGTGGTACTAAGGACACGTAGAAACACAACAAGGCTGAGTGTAGCTCTCAGAGCTGAGACCTCCAGGTCCATGAAGCTCCAGGAAGTGACATCATCAGAGTGAGGGAAAGCTTCTAAAGTTATGTAGAGTGAAAAGCTCAAAGCATGCAACATGTTTCAGGTGTTTTTTCCTGCGATGCCGAGGTTGAAAAACATCCTTTAAAGTTCAGAACACGTCCATGAGTTCACCTCTAGGTGGAGCACACGGGCAGGAATTAACCACCAACGAAGAAGAGACAACATCTTTGTATGGAAGATCACCTCTGACCCCTGCCTCTGTGAGGTATGAGGGGGCGGAGCCTTCAGTGGACAGCATGACCACGCCCTGCTGAGACAAACACTAGAGCTTCTTCTTCTTCTTCTGTGTTCCACAGAGTCAGAGCTGGAGGCTCAGAAGTGTCGTGGGAACTCACACTGTTCACAGCGGTTGAGGGCGGGGTGGTTGAGGAACGTACACGCTGTACAGTTCCACTCTGAGCCCTCGTCTTCCTCCTGATCTGGACTCGCACGCACAGCCTTAGAACCAGGGTCTGAGGACCACACACACACATCATGATCATGATTAAAATCCCATTAGTTGTGCAGCCATATTCTCACTTTTTTTCACAATGATTTTTCAAAAGTTTTTCAAAATATTTTACTAAATTTCCATGACTTAGTTCTGAAGCGCTAGCATCTTTTTTTGCGTATACATTTCCTGGTTTTTAGCGTATGTTAGCTGAAGTGATCGTAGTCATAACTAGTGTGAATTTGTGAGAACTTGTGATTCCAGCTCAACGATGCTGTCGATATGAATCACTTTCACTTTGAGATAATGCTGAACATCTTTGGGGTTTAACATGTGTTAAACATTAATATATAATAAGCTATATTTCCAAAACTGTTCAAATATTCCATGACTTTTTAAGAAATCGGGTTTTTCAAATTCCATAACTTTTCCAGGACTTTCATGACCGTGGGGTCCCTGTATAACATCAGTAATGTTTCAGTTTCACAAAAATATATTCAAACATAAATCACAATTTAAAAATATATAACAAGACTGAAACAGGCAGAAGAAAAAATGATTATAAACATAAATAATTACATTCAAGTTCTCAAACAATAATAATAATAATACACACAGAAGAAATGCAAGCATTCAACAAAATACATTTGAGTTGCCTTTTTTCAAATAATGCATATCTACGCACACACGCGCACACACGCACACACAATATTTAACAATGAACACTTTATACTCTTACAAACATTTCTACTGCTTCACATAACTCTAAAATATATTGTGACAATTTCTTTTTGAAAACAGTGTGTCACTCATTTTTATTTCTTTATCAACATTATTCCCTAATTGAATCCTTAGAACAGACAGACTAACCCTTTGTTTGACTTCTAATCCTGCTTTTGGTAGGTGACTGGTTTGGTTTGTTGGTCTTCTTTAGCAGAATGGATGTAACAGACGTCTTTTTGTTTAGTCTAATTCAGTTTATTAAAAGTGTACCTGTAGTATGAATGTATATAACAAAAAATGTGTTTATTTTATTACCAAAAAACATAATATGTGCACCTTTTTATAAAAAACACAAAATAAAAGGACCTTTTAGACCAAATTTATACCTTGAAGCAAAAACTATAAAGAGTCACCAATTTGAACAGGATATGACACACATTGATTGATCGTCATGGCCTGTGGCTTCAAATAACTGGTGCATTGTGGGAGGTAGAGGCGTAACAGGAAGTGTAATTTTTCACAATTAACCTAAAGGACAGAGCTGTTGTTAGCAGCAGAAACGAGCCATGGCTGAGTAGTTAGGTGTTAGAAGTGCACAAATATGGTTAGAAACTGTGAAGAAAACTGCGTGAAAGGATATAATAATAATAATAATGTATCAATTTTATAAAGCGCTTTTTTGGACACTCAAAGTCGCCTTACAGAATTAAGGCATTATTCTTTCACTCCACACTTAGTGGTGGTAAGCTACTATTGTAGCCACAGCTGCCCTGGGGCAGACTGACAGAAGCGAGGCTGCCAAAGTCACCATAAACCCCTCCCTCACACACTACATTTATACTAGGCAATGTGGGTAAAGTGCCTTGCCCAAGGACACTGACGGATACCACTGAGGTGACTGTCTCCCACTGTGGCACCTGGAATTCTCAGTGGTCTCCATCATCTACTAAGACCTGCTTATCTTCAGAGATCTAACGGGATCAGGCAATGACAGGCTGGTATGGTCACGTGTTCATTGATTGGATGCTCCACTACCTCTGAGGATCAGCACCTGACATGTGTCATATTCTGTCTAAAATGGCGACTCCCCATAGTTTATGTTCCAAGGTATAAAATTGTTCTAAAAAAAAGTCATTTTAATATGTTTTTTATATAAAATGATGCACATATTTTATTTATTAGTAATACATTAAACACGTCTTTTGTTACATACATTTCCACTACAGGTACACTTTAAGTTTGACTCACAGAATGCATTAAAAGCTTAAAAAACCAAAGGAATAAGGATGAAAAAGTCGGTTAGTGGAGAAACCGTACCTTTGGGTTTGGGGGGAACAGGACCCAGGAATCCAATGTTGTCGTAGAAGTTGTGGATGGCACTGGGATTAAAGTGTGGTCCTGCACACAGAGTCACAGCATGAGGAAGCACTTATAACCCAATCATTACTAAATCATTTCACACAGCGACAGATCCTACCTCTGGTTTGAAGGAGATCTATTTCTTTACTGAGACAGTCGATGTCGATCTGCAGTGACCTGTTTTTGCATCGTAACTGCTTCATTTCATCAATCTGACAGAAGAAAAAAACACGCTGCTTTTCACCAATGACAAAGAAAAGATCCTTGTGTTACAGCTAGTTATTAGTAAATAAACATCTTTAGATTATTAACATAACCCCACTTCTGTGAGTAATATGTCTCACTATATATTCCCATCTACAGCCTTCAGAAACATTTTTCACAATCTGCCAATCCTGTTTGGCTGGTGAAATGTGTCCGCCCACCAGGGACACTCCCACCTCCTATAAGAGGAGGCGGCGGACGGGCACACATAATTCAAAATAAGCCCCTCTTCTCACTTGTTTAAGCAAGATGGGACATCTCACTCATTACTCATAGAACCGGGGTTATGTAAATAACCAAAAGTTCTATTTCATAACATATCGTGGGATGTCTCACTATGGGATATCGTAGCTCCCGCATTGTAGACATGATTATCGAGCAAAGGCCAGCCTGCAGGGCAAAAGTCTGTACATAATAGGACAGCAAAACCGCCTGTGCCATCCAGCATGAAAAAGCAGACAAACGTGAGAGGTGAGGTCCAACTCACCGCCTCACATATGTCCTGAACAGACACTCTCTGAACAAAGCCCAGGATGTGGCGAGACCAAGAGTGGAGTGTGTACACAGACCCTGACTCGCATAAACCAAAGCAATGGCCTCCACAACCCAGTGTGTCAGGCGTTGCTTAGTGACAGGCTTCCCCTTACGGGGATTAGCCCAGGAAACGAACAACTGATCGCTACTCCTGAGCAGTGTTTGTTTTTCAGTAACGGTGTAATCTAACTAATTACTTTTTATGCCGTTACAACGTTGTTGTCGTTACTGAACGTTAAATGTGGTGTATTCCATGCATTGATTGAATAAACTGTTACCCGAAAGCATCCCCGGCTTCTTACACAGTTGTAGTGAGGAGGTGGGTTAAAAACAAGGTGAGCAATTATGATTGGCTAACGCGGCATCATATTCCATGGTAGCCAATCAGAGCTAGTGTTTTTACTCACGTGCCAACGCGCGAGCTGCGCATGCACCATAGAGTAATTCAGTTACTAACTCAGTTACTTTTTGGAACAAGTAGTGAGTAACTATAACTAATGACTTTTTTAAAGTAACGTTCCCAACACTGTTCCTGAGGCTCCTCGTCATGTCCATGTGTGCGTACCACACGAACCGGACACAGCACATGAAGCTGCTTCCCACCTTGTGAGGCAGAAAAGGCCAACAGGTCAATGAGAGAACTTGAGTCCACCATCGCCACAAAGGCCGAAGGTGGTGGACTTCAAAATCATCCTCACATCGCCCGGGAAGAGCTGTAACAAAACAGCCTTCAGAGAGGAAAACTTCAGGCTCGCCTCCTCCAGCGGTTGAAAAAGAGGACGTTTAAGTCCCTCCAGAACCACAGCCAAATCCCACGGTGGTACAAGTGGTCTGGACACAGGGAGGAGCCTGTGCGCTCCCTTCATAAACCGGAAAATCAGTGGATGCTGGCTCACCACAAAATAAACATTGACAGTGGAAAAGGTTTTGTGCTTGATAATCAGGTCCTGCAGGAATCACTCCCACTGGGCACTGAAAAGGAACGAGACTCCTCTAGAAAAACTGTGTGCTGATGCAGGCAGGGAGAACAGGTGGATAGCTCAATGTTGTGACGGCTAGCAGGTGTACTAGCCGGAATGCGGGCCAACGTGTGCCAAAGCGGCGAAGGACGTCGAAGACAGCGTTGGACTCGAATACCGTGGTGTGGTGTCGAGTGTGGACACCGGCCATCCACTGGAGTGTGAACGTCCGCGAGGAGGACCAACATGCAACATACCGCCGGTGGCGTCAAGGGCAGCGCTGGGCTCGAGACGACAGCTGGAGTGCTGGCGTCAGGAAGCTCTTGATCGTGGTATGGTGTCAAGCATGGAGCTGGGCAGTCCACTGGAGTGTGAGCACCCACGAGGTGGGCCAACGTGCGCCGGACCGTCAGGAACGTTGGGGACAGCGTTGGAGCCGAGTCGTCGGCTGGTGTGCTAACGCACGGAGGTTCGAGACCGTCGAGTGGTGTCGAATGGGGACAGTGCCGAACTAGAGGAGGCAAGATAAGCGCTGGCTTCGTCTTGACCTGGTGTGGTCCACAAAGCAAGTGCGTCCGTTCTATCAGCGACGAGGCTAGAAGAAGATCCGTCTGTGGACAGTTAAGCTGGTAGAAGATGCAGGATATGCTTGAAAGTGAGAAGAGGTGTTTGACTGATGTGTGCCTGTCCGTCGTCCCCTATAATAGGAAGTGGAGGTGTTCCTGGCAGACGGACAAGTTTCACCAGCCAATCAGGATAGGCAGATTAAGAAATGCTTTGAGGGCTGCAGATGGGAGTGAATAGTGAGACATCTTATGAAATACTATGAAATACAGTGTTACAGCTTGTTTTTAGTTAATAAAGTATAAATGTCTTACAGAAGGAATCTGTGAGGCTGAGTTGGATCTGTCCCGACGTCTCCTGGCCAGGTCGTTCTCCATCTCATTCACTTCTTCTTTTAGTTTCTCCAGCTTTTTTTTCTTCATCTCCAACTCGTGCCACAGCCTCTCCATACGGGCCTTCTGATGCTCCAGCAACGCTGCAACACACACGCGAAAGTGAAAGTCTACACTACAGTTGTTAGAGAATATAAGTGGTGTTTTAATTTGAAAAACAATTATAATTATTTAAGCTCTATAAGCTTGCTGCCCTTTCCTGTACTCCATATCTATTTCTGTGATATAATTGGCATTATTGTTTTGTATATTTATATATATTCCATATTATATTACTGGTGTTTTTCTGTTTTTATTAGTTTTTTTCTATTCTATTTCTTTTACACTATTATTCTTTAAGTGCTTAATGGGGAACGTTATTTATTATGCAGATTAAGACAAATAAATATCCTTGTTTTATGTTTTGTTTTCTTGTTTAAGTTTGCAAAATAGTAAAACAAAAAAAGAAAGAAAGAAAATAGAAAATTTAAATTTAATCAGTAGTTTTATATTTTATTATTCAAGACATTTCAGGCAACCCTGACTCTACTGTAAGCACAACTAATCACTCATCAGAGAATCCACAGGAAGAAGAACTTTAAATACTTTTCTCCTCATCAAATGCTCCTGTGCATGAACTTTAGTTCTAAAATAGTTACAGGTAAAACTACATTGGTGCCAAAGTCTATTTAAATAAATAAATGTCTGATTTAATGTCATTCAGTTAGTTAATATTAGTACATAATGTGTTTGTTGTTTATCTTTGGCTGTCAGTAGAATGTGAATAATTGAGATTATCCATCAACCCTTTTCATTAAACTGTACATGCTTTTAGTAAATGAAACCATCATTATAATCTTCATCATCATAATTTATTTAAAAAATAAGCAAATTTGATAAAAAAACATTGATGATTGTTTAAAAAGAAAAAGAAGAAACCATCCAAAATGATAGTTTTCACACTAAGGGGCAGATTCACTAAAGGTTTAGGGGTATTAAAACGTGTGCAAATGTCACTCCACGCACTAATAAGGGGTACACACCCCAGGGAATCAGGACTACACGTCTTCAGCGCGTCACAATGCGCCCACAATCCATACAGTGCGTTTCCCTCTGATGAATATGTAAAGTAGGCGGATCTCACAAAGGGCGCAAAAAAAATGGGAGGAGGAAATGCAAATAAATTAATACAGTTGGCGCGATGCAATTCATAAATTCTGGAACTGTTTGCGGTGATTGTTTCAGCACCGGAAAATAGTACGACTGACAAGCAGGTGCAAACACACACACAGAGATCAGCTGCAGTAAATGTTGACACAAAACACAGCGGAGATGGAACAAAAAGGCTCCAGTTAAGCTTTGTAGTATAAGAAAATAGTCAATATTTAACAGCCACTGAATGAGAAAATAAAGTGTGAGTAAAGTGTGTGAGAGAGAGAGAAAGAGCTGGATGCTGAAACGATTCCTCAAGTTATTCGAGTAATTCCATTACTAAAAAGCGTTGAGGAAAAATTCTCTGACTTGATGTTTTGTTTAAGCCATTTCCCGCGCACAGCACTAATTGTAAAATGGAGACAGAAACCAACCGAGGCGAGCGACAGGGAGAGCAAAGAAAACAACGTAGACTGTTGAAAGTGTGGGACCATTATAAACTAAATCGGATGAAAAAAAAACAGTACAAAGCATGTACTGCAAAACAGAATTAGCTTTCCATAACAGGACTTCTTCAATGCTACCGCACCGGAGCCGAAAGCATCTGCTGTAAGCGTCGAGCCTGCCAAGCCGACACAACAGGTAGGTCCAATGTTAATGTCACATTCACAAAAGTATTTCATTTAGATGAGTGATTGCTAGTGTAGACATAAAGAACATACACGTAGCTGAATAATGGCTGATTAACAGGGGAAATAGTTGTAGCGGCTACATGGTGAGGCATTATGTGAAAAAGTGTATTAGTGAAGTGTTGTTACAGTTACTTTACGCTTCATTCACATTATTATGATTGTGCCGCACGCACAAAAATATACCAAATGAGTCTAATAAAACAAAAAACGAAACAATATTTATACAAAAAATACACAAAACAACAACAAAAGCAGAAAAATATACAAAATGGGTTCAAAAACACACAATATGACTCCAAAAAACATACATTATAGAAAAATACACCAAACGACAACAAAAATATGAAAATGAGTTAAAAAAAAAACACAAAACAAAATATTTAAACAAAAAATACACAAAACGACAACAGAAATGCACTAAACTACACCAATAACATACAAAAATACACAAAATGACTCCAGAATCACTACAATGGCAACAAAAAACAAATTATACAAAAAAATGCACAAAAAGACAACAGAAAGATACAAAAATACACATAATGACTGCAAAAAACTTTACAGAAAAATACACAACAAATCAACAAAAATATTCGAATTAGTAAAAACAACAAACAAACTAAACAATATTTATTAAAAAATGCTAAATAAATGCTAAATATGGACAAATATGTGTGTCCGCTGCAGTGCAGAGGGTCGCTGTGCGTGGACCTCCATGGATATGACCATGGATCGATGTTGCTTCAGACACATAGCTCCAGTGAGCTCGTGTTTTTCTCTCCTTGTTTTGACCGTCAAACTCTTGTATTGCAATATCAGGCCAGAATCAGCTGATCAGATGCGCAATTTACGCAGTGATGGAACAATGTTCACATCGGAGTGTGCGTGCAGACTATTCAGGAGCTCAGACTTGCTGGATGATGTTTTAAGAGCAAAATTACAGACCTGATGGAGCACACACATTAAATTTGGGGGAAAAACAACACCACCGGTTATTTATCGATGAATTATTAATAGCAACTTTTTCCTTTGTTCTGTGCTTTATATCTTCTCTTAACTTCAGCTGCTGCTCTCCAACTTTTCCCCACAGCATTCACTCTGACTGATTATATTCAAGGTATCTGAGTGTTAAAAATATATTTAATATTGGTCAAAGCAAAGACAGAACACCTAGCTTGTCCATGTGTAGTCTCATTATAGTGCAGGACAGGCACACTCAGAGCAGACCTGAGAAGTGATCAACCGATTCATCGGCCGGCCGATTTAATCGGACGATTTTTGCGTGTTTTACATGCATCGGCCGATGCACACTGCTGCGTTCACCGATTCACTTTATATACAGCACGGCTGCTCCGTGTTGCTGGAGACAGAGGCTGCAAGAGTACAGAGTCCCTCCCCCAACTAACAGAGCATAAGGAAGCTCTTCAACCCCAATGGCAAGTTTTAAACTTTCAGAGCATATTTTAACTGTTTAACTTAGCGTTGTTCCACGTGTTGTCGTAGCAGTGGTATTTAACGAGCAGCTGGCTGGAGGTTTGGTGTGTGTGTATTTCTTTCCCTCACTCTCTGCTTCTCACTCAACGCTGAAATGAAACTTTGAGAATCAGTTTACTACTTGTTTGAAAACTTATTCCTGTTAATGTTGATGCAATTTAGGACAGAAACAGTTTCTTAATGCGCATCTGACATCACACTATTTTCCTCTGCAAATATATGTTCTGGGATTGTGTTGGAATGGACTATTATTCATGGTTTCTTTTTGTGTTTAATACTATAATTATATATCTTTATACTCAATAAACCTGTTAATAAAATATATCTTCAGTCAGACCAACTTTTGTCAAAGCTATTTTCAGGACAAGGACAAACAGTTCTCTTTCATAATATTTCACTATTTTTTACTTGTTCAACATCCCCTTTTTTGATCATTTGTTAAATATTTTTTACTTGGTGTCGTTATACCTTACCTTTGTTCATTTCAATAAATGTTCATTTTTTTTTTTTTAAATTGAGACTTGTACCATTTATCATCATCATTGTGTCATTTTTATGATTCAAATGTAGTATCGGCTCCAAATATCAGCTCAAGAAAATCAACAGTTCGTATCTGTCATTGGCTAAGGCTGATGGAAAAAAAAATCGGTATCTGCCCTAAAAAACCCATATCGGTCGATCCCTAGACCTGAGCAACATATATCGCATTTTATATTTTTACAATATAGAAAATTACAATATCGCCAATATCGATATGTTTTCATTTTATAGCTTATTTTATATTATAATACTCGTTTTAAGAGTCACTGCATTCACTAATTCTTAGAACATTAAAGCTCAGTTAAATGATCACTGGGTGCATCCTAACCCAGACCTTCATCTCAACATCCACACTACAGAATGTTTACAGAATAGCTGTTTGTTATTACACAAAAGGACAACAAATATACACCAAATGACTCATAAAACAATGTATACAGATAAATACACAAAAGGACAACAAAAATACAAAAAAAGGCAAGAAAAACACAAATTTTGGCAATATAGAAAACAACAGTTTCGCTTATATCAATACTGTTCTAAAGCAGTTCTCAACCTTGGGGTCAGGACCCCATTTGAAGTCGCAAGACACCAAGAGCGTCGCCAGATGCTTTTAAGAAACTAACAATATTTTTTTGAACAACTTGAGCCAATTTTTGCTTATTTTTACTCTTTTTCTGCAACTACACCAAACTAGCCATATTTTAATCTATTTTCATCACTGATTTGGTCCCATTGACTCCCATTACAACCACATATTTTGGATAAAATGTTATCCTGACATCAGAGTGATTTTCCCATAAATACCTAATAAATCTAAGCCTCTACCTTCAAAATACAAAATGCACTTTATTTTTGGATGAAAAAATTGTGCATAACTTTTTATAACAAAAATTTTTTTTAAAAAATATAATGAAAAACTAAGTTTACGGTTAGGTCTAAAGTTGTTGAAAAGGTCTGATGTGGAAAAAGCTCATAGCTCAAAATATTGTGTGTTTGGTGTTGTTGTGAGGCACATTGAGTTGTCTTGTACATGAAAAATGTTGTATAAATAAAGTTGACTTGACAATATGCTCTAAAACTCAGATCTTAATATTTTTTCTCAAAATGGTGATATAAGATATAAATCTCAATAATTTCAATTTGAAGTCTTACAAGAAAGACAATTCAGGTTAAAATTGCTGATACAAAATGCCACACAGACACATTTATTAAGAAACTGCTGCACAATATGCGCCACGTGTTTTTTCTCCTTTAAAGTAACAGCACTTGTCAGTGAGTAGTGGAAAATCTAGGGTAGAACGCACTCAGTAATCCATCTAACTGTGCTTTTCATGTTGTTCTGAGAAGTAGAAAGAAACGACTCCTAAAACAGGTATTTAGATTTTCTATATGGCCAAATTAGAAAACTCGATATATCGCCCTGCACTAGTTCCCATCAATTATTGACCAAATCAAGGCTGTAATAACTTTATACCAACTGTTCCACTTTGCGCCTTACTATTTTTTTTTTTTTAAATGCATATTTTGTGTTTTTCTTATTGAAAAAAATATGATATTTTTATAACAGAAAGGGCATAAAAACATTAAAATAATGAAAACTTTATATCTATGGTTAGGTCTGAAGTTGTTGAAAAGATCTGATGTGAACCAAGTTCAGATGAACTAAAGCCAGGCCCGTGGAACGTCTCCGCGCAAAATAGCAGGTGCCACGTTCCCGAGAATTCAGTCAAATGACTCAGTTCCACAGAGTGAAAAAAGGTCTAAGGTCTCCGAGAGGCTCTAGACATCCGCTCATAGAATATTCATGTCAAATTACAGCTCGATTCAACGAGCATTAACGGAGGGGTAGTCATTTGAAAAATGGGGCCCCAGACATGCGGGGTCCGTGGCACATGTGGGGTAATGGGCCCTATTCATATATTGGTGTGTGTCGATGGTTCGGTACCATCAACTGTCGCAATATTTGACTCACAAATAAATGAGAAAACGACTTTAATGGAAATTGCCAAAAAAAAAGGGGGTGGGCCCCTGGGCACCTAATGGAATTGTGGGAGGCATAATCGGAATCTACGTTGAATTACCTTTGAAACAATGTGTTTCCATAAACATAACAGGGTAATGGACCCCATTTATATATTGGTATGTCAATGATCTGGTACCACCAACCGTCACAATATTTGACTCAGAAAGTAAATGAGAAATAGAATCATTTTTTTTCTTCTTTTAATCGGGCTACGAGCGTCGATGCGTACACATCCATAGAACATAGCCACCAAATTTCAGTCCGATCCATTCAGTAGTGATTAGTGATTTTAACTTGTGTAGCCCGGCCTAAAAATAGGGAGAAAAAATGATATATGACAGTAAGGATACTGTTTTGGTGCCTAAGCTCAAAGTGTAGGTTTTTTTTTTAATTATTCTTTTTATTTTTTTTTTAAAGGTGCTTCAAGGGTTTAACATTTCTTCATGTGTTTGTCAGAGGTTAGCATTAGCATTAGCATCACTCACCTTGGGTATACGCTGCGTCATCAGAGCCCATGCTGAGTCTGCGGGGCTCACTCGTCCTCTCCTTCTGCGCTGACAGGGGGTCCGACAGGTGAACCGGTTCTGGTTCCACAAAGTGATGGTCAGGGGGGAGAGTCAGGAGATTGTTGGGCTCAAAGGTGGGAGACACCACCCCGGGGGACACCGCTGGGGGTTTGTTGGGAGAGACTGTGATTTTAAAGGTGTATTTGGTGTTGGGCTGGGTCACCACCACACGGGGAGAGGACGCCGTACCCCCTCCGACAGGAGCCCGACACTTGGGTGGATGATGGTGGATGTAGGCGGGGCCCATGCTCACTTGACCCCCCATGTTTCTGGTCACTGAGGAGGCCTGTAGTGGAGGGTTTGCTGAGATGTAGACGGTGGGGGGGTTCCTACCCCCACCCTCGTCACTGGAGGCATTGGCAGAAATGTAAAACTTGGACCGGGAGCCGGCCGGGGCCCCCATGGCCTCCTCAGGCAGAGCAGCAGCAGCAGAGGGGGGGCTGGCAGAGATGTAAACCGTGGGTTGACTGCGGCTTAAACCTGGTCCCCCGATGGACAATGGGGTGGTGGGGGCCGTGGACACCCCCGTTAATGTGGAGGACGCTGGGCAGGAGGAGGACGTGGAGGCAGAGCGGGGGCCACTGGTGGTCCTCAGTAAAGCTGTGCTAGAATTACTCCTCTGAGGAGATTCAAGCTTGATTTCAATCTGGTTCTTGCGGGGACCCGTGGAGATGTTCTGGATGTTGTACTGACTGATGGTGGACAGAGCCCCGGGGAGGATCGAGGGGGAGGAGGAGGGGCATGAGGGCGACGCTTGGCTACCCGTAGGAGGAAGAGAAGGGGCCTGGGGGTTGGTGGGGGAGCTGATAGGCATGTAGACGTGGGACGTCTGGTGCTGTGAGGTATGTGAGGAGTGCTGAGGACTGGACCAGGACCCAGGGTGTGAGATCTGATAGATCTGCTGCTGAGGCTGGTTGGTGGGGCTGTACTGGGCCCGGCCCCCCTGCTGCTGGTTCTGTCGGGGGGAGGACTGGCTAAGGTAGGGTCTGATGTAGATGGAGTTACCCTGTGGACTACTGAGGCCTGACTGGGGGCCCCCATGTATGTGCAGTGATGTGGGCGTGTTGCGGCCCGTCTGGATGTTGGGGGCCAACGTCACAGTGATGGGGTTGAAGCGGGGGGTCTGCTGGCCCCCCACACTGGTTCCTTTCACACACAGAGGGTACAGTCCAAGGTGCTGGGGGGGCTGTGGTTTACCTGTGGGCTCCATCACACCAAATACATTAAACGTGGGGGGCACCTGTACTGGGGCGGAGTGCGGCTCCTGCTGAAAGAACCCACTGCTGGGGGCCACGGCCGTCTGTAGGGGCCCGTCGCTCAGGCTGTGGGCCAGGATTCGGCTGCCATTCATTCTCAGGCCATCCCGAACAGGGGCCACGTGCACGTTCTGGGTCTGCAGGCCGAGGGTCAGCTGGGTCATGTGATTACGGAGCCTGGTGAGGCTGGGGTCATCAGAGAAACTAGGGGTCCCTTCTTCACTGTACAGATAGCCTGGACTGACCTGGGACAAGTACTCACAGCACGCGTCTAGATTGTTGTTGTTCTGGAGATTAAAAACAAATAAAAATGTAAAGATAAGGTCCTTAAAGGACCCTCCACTCTTTTTACAAGTTTGGCCTAAAACAATGTTTCCCAACCTTTTCCAGGTCGTGACCCCATTTATATATCACATTTCTGGTGACCCCAGAGATTCTTCTTTCTCTAAAATTAGTTATTTTATCATATTTAATATACTGTGTTACAAATACAGAGTAGTAAGGATTAGTGCACAAAGTGACAATATCCACCAGCTCATATATGTTTATTCTGCATTTTATTTGGTCTATAGCTCTTTGAGCTTTCTGCCTATTTTAGATCATTTAGTAGCTTTTTCAGTCAAAATGACAACTTGTGCTGATTTTGGTTGCTCTAAATAATCAGGAAAAGTTAAAGAAGTTGATGTAAACCTCTTGTTTACAGAAAGAGAATAAAAACAGTTGTGATCTGAAAATAAATCTGTGACGGCAGGGGAGGACTGTTCCCACTCTGTGGTTTGTTAGTAGACAACGAAGCAGAGAAGAAGAGCTCTCCTAAGGGACATTTACTCTCCCTTAAACAGTGTGCTGACACGCTCTGGTGGCTGAAGTTAGAGATTAATCACGGACAAATGATCTAAAAAGCTACTAAATGATGTAAAAAGCTGCTAAATTATCTAAACAAAAAGGCTGAATGCTTCACTCCAATAGAAAACAATGGCAGCGGGGTCATGTGACATCAATCACTTGATTTCAAGATGGAGGAACACAGGCTCTCACACTGTAAAGTAGTCCTAATATGGTGAATAATAATGTGTTTTGTTAGACAGATCTACTAATAAGTACAAATTAAATATTTTAGATTAAACTTGTAAAAATAGTGGAGGACCCCTTCAAGCTGAAGAAATCCCTAAACTCTTGCTCCTACATCATCCAGATGTTTCTGTACGTGAGGAGTTTTCTCACCTGCAGAACACACTGAGAGACCACACCCTCTGGGACTTCAGGGAACTTCTGGCGCAGGTCATGCAAAACCTGTGTGTCAATCTGGTGGCTTCCCTGGGCCATTCGTAAGACGCCAAGTCAGGACTGCGGGTTTTGTTCCAAACAGTAGGACATCAGTGGTTGCAGCAAACCACCTTCATGTTCAACATCCTCTGAAATCAAAAAGGAAAACATGACTTTAAAAAAGCTTGCACACTTTTCCATCAGTCTAGGGCAGACGACCTGACATTTTATGACAAGCACGCACCATGTGACCCTTTGGTTCCTCTATAAGAGAAGATAAACAAATAAAAATATGTCAGATATTACAAGGTGAATGCTTTTATTTTGAAAGAAGCTGCTGCATCAGAGAAAGTGTTTCCTGATGTCACTGTGTTAACTAACCGACTCTAAAAATGTCATCCCAGGTCAAAAAGGAAAGACTGAAGCATGACCACAAGCTTTATTAGTCAATACTATTGGATATTAATTGATCACTTAAAAAAGAACAGAAACAGGTTATAAAAGTAGCTGTAAATTCTGAAGGTCTACCACACACATGGTTCTTTTTTTAGGCTTCTAAGACTTTTTATTGCCATTTGAAATTAAATTTAGCACCAACTTCACAGTAAACACAATTTGGGGGAAAAAAAAACGGCACATCAATTACATAAGGTTAGAGTACATTTTTTCTAGTGTCTAGTGCAGAAGTGCAACTGGCGACCCCCCAAAGTAAACACAAAAATACACAAAATTACAATAAAATACACAAAAAAAGCCAGACTAAAATAATCAAAATCATTCCAAAAACACACAAGATGACTACAAAAATAAGTAGAAATCTATAAAACAACAACAAAAATACAAAAGCCATTAAGAAAAATCTTCATTGGGCAGGCAATGTTCGTTAAATTTACATTTCCCCGTGTTGTTGAAAGTTGCTACAAATGCTCATCTGCACAGAGATCCTCTGCAACCACGTTAGGGCTGGGCGATATATCAAGATTTAAGATATGAGTTTTCCATTTTGATGATATAGAAAATTATGACATCGCCTATATCAATGTAGCTTGTTTTGATTTAAAATACCCGTTTTAGGAGTTGCTGATTTTGCTATTTCTCAGAACAACATGAAAAGCACAGTCTGATGGATTGTTGTGCGTCCTAATCCAGACCTTCATCTATAAAAGCCACACTACAGAACTCACTCACATGTGCTGTCCCTTAGAGAAAAAGCAAATATTGCCACATATTGTGCAACTGTTTGTTAATAAATGTGCATCTGTGGTATTTTGCATCAGCAAATTTAACCCAGAATTGTTCTTTGGTCAGACTTTATTTTAAATAAAATTATCAAGATTTATATCGCAAATTGATTTTTTGAGAAAAATATAGAGATGAGTTTTGGTCCATATCGCCCAGCCCTAAACCACATCACTGTTTTGTAGTTGGTTCTGTTACAATAAATTATTATTATTGTTTTTTTTTAAACAAGTAACTACTTATTATGAAACGTGAGACTAATTACAATCACAACATCATGCATATGTGTTAATATTTAAGACTTTGAAACATTGATTTAAGACATTAAAACAACAATTAAGGCCTTATTTTTAGATTCATGAATTTCATGCCTTTTAAGACTTTTTAAGGATCCGTGGGAACCCGTGAAACAGGTGAACTCCTCACTTCACACACGTTTCTCCATAAATGACAGCAGAGATGGTTAAACGTCCACTGGGGGCTACCAGCCTGGGTCTGCTGAGGTCGGCTCAAAGTGGAGCTTTTCATCTCCAGCCACATTCAGCCTCGGTGTTTCGTGCTGCAGAGCACGCATCGCCCCGCAGCTCCACAGCCCCCAGAACCAGAACCATAAGCAGACATTATCCGTTCCCTGGTGCTCCAGAACCCACCGATCCTTGGTTTAGAGCCACAGACATCCAGCAGAGAGGAGAGGACCTCTGTGGAGGACTGATCTA
The DNA here is from genome assembly GCF_900634775.1 of Gouania willdenowi. Taxonomy (NCBI): domain Eukaryota; kingdom Metazoa; phylum Chordata; class Actinopteri; order Blenniiformes; family Gobiesocidae; genus Gouania; species Gouania willdenowi. Next base: position 25,056,480 of record NC_041066.1, read on the forward strand.
CGGTGCTACTGGGTTAGTTAGCATCGTTAGCTCCCACTACTCAAAGTTTTCCATCTCTAAGTTTTCCAGCTAAACGGTGGAGCAGAGCGTAGGGAGGCGGACCGGGACCAGCTCTTTTCCTCATTCTGAACCTGCCATTAACGAGCTTTTTTTTTCACTAACTCAAGCCATGTTTGTGTAAAGAAGCCTACCTTCTATTCTCCGCTGCCGCCGCCTCACCCCGGGCCGCCTTGAACACCCGAGACCACCGCCGGAGCTCCGCAGGGTCGCGGGGCAGGAGGAGAGACGCCGGAAGGCTGTGGCTAACGCGGGTAGGCCCACCAATAGACACCGAGGTCCGGGGCCTGGCGGGTCCCGGGACACCGTCAGTAATGAGTGCAGGGCCTGGGCCCTGGGCCGATGACAGTGGCTAGGGGAAACGTAGTGACAGCTCCTGGTCGGGCCCCCACCCCTCAGCGGCCCCTCGCTATGCTAGCGTCGCTCACTACCAGCAGATACGGATCAAAATACCATAGCAAACACAACATGGCGGCTGCACTGGGGCCAACTATCGCGAGAACAGAGAGTTCCTGCGATACGAGAAAACACGCACACATGCTAGAGGTAGATTTGTGTCTTTATTATTCAATAAAAACAAAAACAAAAAACAAACACGATTCAATAGAAAGAAAATTCCATTAAAAAAAAAAAAAAAAAAAAAATTATGTATATATATATATATATATATATATATATATATGATTGAAACGTTTTATTTTTTTTTATTGAATAATAGACACAAATGTACAACTCATAATAAGGCCCAAATACAAAAAAGATGACATCAATAAAAAAAACAACAAAAAACTTTTCCAATTAAAAAAAAAACAATTATTTGAGTCTCAAATATTTTTTTTTTTTGCATTTTATCGTTACATTTTGGCAAATGTACCCATAAAATTAGGAAAAGAAAAAAAATCGTCAACTACTATTTTTTTAATGACTGACCCCAAGGATAATAGGAGGGTTAAATGATGACTTGCCATGTCTACAGTAGATTGGACGCCCTACATGTAGAGCTGCAGTTATCCCATTCAGGGATGTTTGGCATGTTTTTTTGTCATTTGTTGCACACACATCATTTGTTCCAACATGCAGTGAACTGTGAGTAGCTGAACATCAACAACACTGATAGTAACCTAAGTGTATCTTAGAGCACACACTACACTACACACATCCTACATTCCTCTGCAGCGTTAGCAGTGACAGCCGAGCTGATCTGCTGATCCAGCAGATCTGTCACAAGTCCTGAGGCTGCTTCCATGTTTCAGCTTGTTTTCTTCTGTCTCTATTTATCACACCAGCAGCTCTTCATCAGGCTGACACATTTGGTTAAAGCTAGTGTCTCTCTTTGTTTTTGGTTGACACTTGGTGTCGGGTTCTGTTTGGTTCCAGTTGTCATCAGTCCTTGTGGTTCTCTCTTTATTTATTCTGTGTAGTTTCTATTCTAGTTCATGTTTCATGTCTTAACTCTGGTCTTCCTGCTGTTGTCTCTTCCTGCCAGTGATGTCAGGATGTTTAGGTTGTGAGTGATTAGCTCCCTCATATAGAAAACTCCAAACACCCACTGGCCGATTTTTTTGCCGGTTTTGTCGTTGCGCATCACATATACAGAATCTGTGGCCGGGGGCCCCTGTGTGTGGTAGTGGTTCAGGCCTGCCTGCGTCATGGGTCCTGGGTGGACCTTTGGCCTCCAATAGCGGCTTGTGTGAAAGTCCTTAACAGATCTAGAACTGAACCACTAGCTCTCCTGCCATTTAGGTACTGGTGGAGAGCCAGTTTGGCAACTGAAGTCCCATCAATGGCTCATGCACCTTCTACCAGGTCCTCACCTCCGTAGAGAGAACGTGTACGATGATGACTGCTTCCACAGCTGTGTGTAGCTCCTCCCTCAGTGATAAAGGTTGTATGTTAGGAGATAATTAAATATCACCTTTCTCACCAACTTCCTGCTTCCACTCAGCGTCACAATGGACAGCGCTGTTGTTAGCAGCAGAAACGAGCCATGGCTGAGTAGTTAGATATTGGAAGTACAAAAATATGGTGAGAAACTGTGATGAAAACTGTGTGAAAGGATACGTGTTCATTGATTGGATGATGATCAGCACCTGAACCAACAGGTAAGTTCTCCTGACAGAGTTAATCATTTAGACACAAGGAAATAAGAGGGAACAATGTGATGGGGGTGTGGTTAGTGCCATGACACCCCCATAGTATCCCCTGTAAGTAGAAACCTAGTAGTGGTGAACACGTACGTTTACGAGATGCATTTAACCACTTTCTGTGAAGGAATTCTGTCCATTAGCTTAGCTTATTAGCTTAGCCCACAGATCCCTCTCATACCACCCAATGTGGTGTGAATGTAAACGTTTTCAGTGTGTATCCCGTACAGATGTTATGGAGCGTCTGGATAACTCTGACTTAGTGTCGTTATTTGGCTCAGAGACGATAAATGTTTTTGTTGTTGTTATAGCAACCATTGGCTTTGCAGTCCACCATTGTTCAGAAACTGTAGACCAACAATGGAACACTGTTGCCGAGCAACAGCTAATAGGAATCAACCAAAGTGTGTCATATCCTGTTCAAAATAGCATCTCTCCATAGTTTATGACCCAATGTATAAAGTCCTTATAAAAAGTTCCTTTAATGTCTTTGTTTTATAATAATGTGCACATATTTTGTTTATTGGTAACACATTAAACACATTTTGTGTTATATACATTTTCACTACAGGTTCCTTTAACTTTTCGTCTCTTCTGTGAGAACCTCATGTTCCATCAACCCAAACCCTCAGAACTCATCCAGTAAAGTGACTCCTGGTGTGTCATGTATTACAGGCCACATGAAACATTTTGATTTCATTTGAGATGTTTATTGCTCTTAAGCTTGAATAAAGACGAGTGAAGGTACTCCATTACTCCACCTTATTCCACTTAAAATATGAACTCATGTCCACACAGTGTCCACAGAGTTTACAGGAGAAATATTAGAGAAGGTTCATTAAAGTATAAATGCTCTGACTATGTGACCATCTTTAGTATTAATGTTGCTTATACATGACATTTAAAAACAAAAATAAATAGCATTTTATAAGCAAGATGTAAATAAGCATCTACTAAAATGTAAAGTCTTAATTTAACCAACGATTGTTTCATTTTCAACCCATCGCTCACAGAGCTGAGCTGAAGACCAGACTGTTTCATCTTTAGAATCTGTGTGTGTGTGTGTGTGTGTGTGTGTGTGTGTGTGTGTGTGTGTGTGTGTGACGTCACTATAAAATAAATACCTTTGTATTTAGAGACTTTACAGAGTTTAAAGAGTTTACAGTGAAACACATCAGAGACACAAGAGGAGATAGAATTAAACCTTTTAGATTGATTCAGTGCACAAGTAAAAAAAAAAAAGATCAGCAACATGCATTAAAACACACACGCACGCACAAACTCTCGCACAAACTCTCGCACACACACACAATGGTGCGTGGTTTCTGTGGGCTAATATTAGCTGCTAATGTTAGCTGCTAATGTTTGCTGCTAACTCGATACACACTTGTCGCTACACGCTCTTCTAATTGTCAGCTTTACAAAGAGTTTGTGTAAAAAGGTGAAGAAGTGACGGAGCGTTCTGATTGGCTCACAGGTAGGAAACGTCCCAGCATGCACTGGGCTCAGTTAGTGATTCTGTAGAACAAGCTGCACTGATGATGTTTCTTTCTCTTCCTTGTGGAACATGTTCATGACAAAAAAAATCAATGCAACTGCACAACTACTTCCTGTGCTGATGTTCTACTTCCTGTGGTGATGTTTCTACTTCCTGTGGAGATGTTTCTACTTCCTGTGGTGATGTTCTACTTCCTGTGGTGATGTTCTACTTCCTGTAGTGACGTTCTATTCCTGCTCCGTCTGTTTGGAATGACTGGATGGAGGAGGAGCCTCAGTAACGGTGGGTTTGGTGGGAGTACTGGGAGCTCTGGGAGGAGGAGGAGTATCCCATGGAGCTTTGGGGCTGGGTGGAGCCTTGGACGTTGCTATGGTAACCGAGGCGGGAGCTGGAGTGCTGAAGGAGAGAAGAAAACATTTAGAAGATCACCTCATCTCTGCTTCATGGATTCATTTATGTTCTCTGCCCTTTTAGTTGAATGTATTACCAATAAACAACATATGTGCACCTTTATTTATTTATATATATATTTAAAAAAAAAAACACATTAAAAATACTTTTTAGAACGATTTTATACTTTGAAGCACAAACTATGAAGAGAATATGACGCACATTGGATGATTGTCACGGCCTGTGGCTTTAAATAACTGGTGCATTGTGGGAGGTAGAGGCATAACAGGAAGTGTAGTTTTTCAGCAGCCGTGTGTAACTCCTCCCTCAGTGATAAAGGATGTATGTTAGGTGAGGATTAAATATCACCTTTCTCACCAACTTTCTGCTAACAATAGAGCTGTTGTTAGCAGCAGAAACGAGCCATGGCTGAGTAGTTAGATGTTGGAAGTGCACAAATATGGTTAGAAACTGTGATGAAAGGACATGTGTTCATTGATTGGATGATGATCAGCACCTGAACCAACAGGTACGTTCTCCTGACAGAGTTCATCATTTAGACACAAGGAAATAAGAGGGAACAATGTGGTGGGGGTGTGGTTAGTGCCATGACACCCCCATAGTATCCTCTGTAAGTAGAAACGTAGTAGTGATCTGAACACGTACGTTTACAAGCTGCATTCTGTTTATTAGCCCATTAGCTTAGCCCACAGGTCCCTCTCATACCACACAATGTGGTGTGAACGTAAACGTTTTCAGTGTGTATCCCGTACAGATGTTATGGAGCCAACGTCTGGCTCAGAGATGCTAAACAAATGTTTCTGTTGTTGTTATAGCAACCACTGGCTTTACACTGTTGCCTAGCAACAGCTGACATGAATCAACAAAAGTGTGTCATATCCATTCCAAAATGGCGTTTCTCCATAGTTTATGTCCCAAGGTATAAAATCATTGTAAAGAGTCCTTTTAATGTGTTGTTTTATTTAAAAAACTGCATATATTTTGTTCATTAGTAATACATTAAACACATTTTTTGTTATATACATTTGCACTACAGGTACACTTTAAATACATGTGTTTGTGGTGTTTTTAAGCAAAAAAAGAAGTTGTTTCTTTTAATTTCTATTTTAAATGTGGTTAAAACTATGATTCTGACACCGTTCAAAGGAGAACGTGAACATTATCCCAGAGGAACATTTCAAAGGAAAGACAAAGTAACTCTTCATAAATGATGAATGTTTTACTTCAGGGATCCTCAGTAGATGAGTCAGTGAACTCTGTGTTGTTGTATTACTGTGTACCACAGGGTGGCGCTGTGCATCCCTTCATCTGATCCACTGACTGGTAGAAAGTTAAAGAACAGGTGATTTTCTCTGTGTGTGTGTGTGTGTGTGTGATGAACATGTCTCATTTAAGACACAATAATAACTTTATAAAACAATGATAGAAAGGATATTAAAAGCCGAACCAGGAGCGGCGGTGGAGGAGAGCTTTAATCAGGCCACAAATAGACCCGACCCAGCCTGAGCCCAACAGAACACGAGCCAATGTCTCTTTAATGAGCAAAAAAACTAAGTTCTTAGAAAGCACTGTGAGCTTTTCACACAACAAGATGTGGCTTCAGCTTTTTTATCCACCAGTGGAACATGAACATTTAAGGTTCCATAACATGTTTTTTTTCTTCAAACATCTCCAAAAACAGTTTTCCAGAGTTTTAGCCTCTGAAAAGTCACTTTCTGACCAATTCTACACAAACTTATGCATATTCATGAGTGGGCGTGTCTATAGACAGTACACTGACTTCCCTGAATGTATCGCTCTGTTACGAGGGGGATCAGTAATAATAATAATAATAATAATAATGCATTTTATTTCTACACAAATCTCAGAGTGCTAAAGTAATCACCAAAGTAAATTTATTTTTGCTATCCACACACAGTTGTGATTGTTTTCTGCCAAAAAACTGCACATTACAGTAAAACACATGGCTATTTAAGCTGCTATTGAGTGTGAGGTGACGCACGGTGACGTAGGTAAATCGAGGAAGTGTACAGCCCTCCTGCTGCAGCTGTGTCACTGTAGCTGGAGGGAGGGGCTGCTGACTCGGCTCTACAGACAGTGAGTTGTTAACTATGGGCGAGGGTTAGGACCTCACAGACCTCTTGATGTCACATCATTTACATTGATTTTGAATGTAATCTAGTCACTTCAGTCACGTTCGGTGTGAACGCACCTTCAGTGTGTGCCACCCCGCAGAAGAGAGGGGCGGGGAAGGGGGAGGTCTGCGCAACTCCAGGGACACACCCCCCAAAATGGAGCGCTCTGAAACAGCTGTTTTATACAGGGTCATAAACCTTTTCTGTTGCTTGATTCATGTTATGTTTTGACCAAACCCCAGCACAGATATGTCATTTAGACCACAGGGAACTGTTTTAAAAGGTGAAAAATGGGTGTAATATGTTCCCTGTAAGTACAGTAACAAAGTATTAGTACTTTGTCACCTCTGCCAACCACGTTCATCCCAACATGAACAACTGGACGCCCTTCATCGACTGGTTTTATTAGCGACATTAATAACCTTAGAGAGCTTTAAATGGACCGGTGCTACCTGGTACTCTGACTGTAGTACTCCTGGTCCTGAAGAGGCCCCAGAGGGTCCAAGGCGAGGTTTCTTATTGGGGGGCACTTGGTCCTGACCGTGTTGCAGCCCCCCACCAGTGGTGGCCCCTGTGGCGATGGCATTTCCGTTGGTTTGAGCTGCGTTCTGCTGGGATGGGGCCTGCTGGGCCCCCGTCTGCTGCTGGTTCTGGGTCTGCGCTGCTGTTTGTTGGTGTTGCTGCATCTGATTCTGCAAAGGAACACAAGCTGTCATAAATAAAGCATGTCTGAGAGGCTTTAGTTGTTTGTAATTGTTCACAGGGTCTCAGTCTCTTTGTTTTCAGCCCCCTATTGTCCACGTTTAGAAACATTTCAGTTCCTAGCTCATGTTTTGTTAGATCTACATTGTGTAGAATCCAGACATAAAGTGATATTCTGATTGATCAAAGCAAATCACACACTTTTCTCTTTTTAAACAGGAGAATTCACTACATATCCCCCCTTCGACACACCCACATTCTACCATTAATGGTCAAAGGAGCTCATGAATGGTTTTTGCCTCTAAACAAACTGCTGACCAATGGGATTGTATAACGGAGGATACAATATCATACACTCGTCACTGCAGGAAAGACAAGGAAAAATAATTTCAGAATAAGCAACGATTCAAAGATCTTTAATGTTGCTCATGTACAGGATGAAATGATGAACCCGAGTCATCTGTGAAGGCCTTTTATAAATATTAGTACCGTCAAGCTCTGTAATTAATTCATCTAATCTCTAAAAATTTGCTGAGAAAAGCCCTCAATTTGAGGAATTTTTATTTAAATTAATAACATTATTAAAATATTGATATATAACAAAGTGTCTTTATAAAGTCATTTATTCTTTTTAACATTTCTATTCCTCTGTATGTGAGACCATAAAGGGCTTTAACACCTTTAGTTTAGACCATCAGAGGAAATATTCATGTGTACTATAAATAATAGAAATCATAAATGAAATAAAACATCAGGTCCATATGTAGTGATATAAGTTAGCACATTATAAACAGTAAGAACACTTTACTGACAAATACAGATACATTATTGAACAGATACATTAATACAATTTATAAAGTAGCATAAATATTACATACAAGATTGGTAATACACTATAGGTGATATAGTGTATTACCTTATTTCTGAATCCTAGTCCCCCCTTTGTCCAATTACAACATTTGGCTTAGAAAACTATTTAAAAATCTATAGATCATAATAATGAAATGAATGAGTGATAACACACATTTTAAATAATCTCATTTTATAAAATAAGTGAAATAAACAGTATTTGACCCCAAAGACATTATTTTTTTACTCAAATTAGTTTTTCATCATGTTTGAACTGAGATATTTTTTCTACAGCATTTTAGTTTAACTAGATTTATATTTCACAAAGTGAAATTATCGAAATACAGTTCTTTTTAAGTTTGTATTGTTTTAACTAAAAAAATAAAATAAAATAATTAAAACATAATATTATATATATATATATATACATATATAATATAATTCGTAAATCTATTTTAAATTTTCCGAAATTTCAGTCGACCCCAAATGGGGTCCTGACCCCAAGGTTGAAAAATACTTTATTTATATATTTTTTGTCATCTCATGCCTGGGGTGGGACCAACACTTTATTTGTTAATTTTCCTCTCTCTCTAGTACCCCCTGTAGTGCCATCGCGTACCCTTAGGGGTACACATACCCCCATTTGAGAAACACTGATATAAAACATATGACAGTATAGTACCGTAATACACATACCATAACCAATGTGGTGAAATGCATAAATAAAGAAACAAAATGATTATAAACAACTGTTCATAGAATTATTAGTATTATTATTATTATTAATAAAAATAAGCAGCTTATTTTTACAGAGGGTTTTTAGATTTCCATTAATGTTTGTTTTTCTTCTTTCTGTGGCTGAGGTGTTTTGTGTGGAGAAACCTTTACTGTATTAGTTGTAGATTTGTAATTTTTGACATTGAGTAAATGCAAATGAATCGACTAAATTAAGGCGTTAGTTTTGACAGCATTAAAAATGATACATTTGAATGTGTTCTTTATCACTATTGTCTGATCCCGACTCTGTTACTGGAGCACAGCGTGGAGACGTTTCTGTGGGAGTGGATTTTACCTTCTCTGGTTTCTCCTCTGGTTCGTCTTCATTAAGAAACTCTCTCTTCGGGTACGGAATCTGACATCCAGCAAACACACTGCAGAAGATCAGGGAAAAAAACACACTTTACAGCAGGGGTGTCTAACATACGGCTCGTGGGCCGGAACTGCCCCACCAGACTGTCCAATCTGGCCCATGTGAGAAACTATCTCATTAGGTTTAATGTCCAGCTTTAGTCACAACTTCTGAAACAATATTTGGAAAAAGCTGCAGCAACATCAGGCGTTTTAGTTCGTAACAATCACAGAAAGTGTTAGTGAAATTCTAAAGGTGCTGAGAAAAAGGAAAAGGTCATGTTACCAATTTATTTATAGAAAACATTTTTATATATAATACAATATAAAAGGAATAGAAATTTTCCATTAATTCCATGTAACTTTAGAGAATAAATACAACATCAGGATATAAATCTACCTATATTATGATATAAAATCTTCTCCTTATCACACAGCACTAATTGATTAACATACCACCTTCCTTTGGCTGTTCTCACACTATATTATTGGTTTGGGTCAATAAACTAGAAGCTGGAGTACAACACATGGCTACTGTAGCATCTATTCTGATGATGAGATAAAGGAAATGAGAAAAACGAAAATACAACTAAAGCTTGGCTCCTAAAAATGAAAGAAATGTATTAATTATGGATGTGAATCAAGCATTAAAATGGTTAAACTTTTGTTACTGCCCCCTGCTGGCTGCTCAGGAGGTGTAAAACATTTCTCTATGATATTTTAACACCCCTGGTTGACCTGTTCCTGGTTTTTTTTCACGGTGCGTCACACGTCTGATACTCACTCAGTGGTCGGTAACGGCTCTTCCAGGAAGTACGGGTCCTGCAGCGCCTGCTCTGATGTGATTCTTTTGTTGGGGTCCATCGTCAGTAACCTCTGAAGCTACAAGTACAAACCAACTCTGAGATGTTCAGTGCATTTACATTTTTCAGTAGAACATGGTATACTATACATTACAAAAATGGAGTATTAAAGTAGTACATAGATATATCGTGTTAGATGGCTAAGCTGGTACCTCCTTAAAGGTAAATGCACAAACAAATTTCAAAAAATCCCAAGTCACACCATTAAACTAACCAAAAATGAATCATTGTATATTAACAATATACAGTCATTCTGATCAAAGTGTTTTGAATAGGAATCAAATAAACACGTTGACGCCTGCAGACGGCGCTCTAAGTTTAGTGTGAATGTCTACGTACCAAGAGGAACACCTTGCTGTCAGGCTTCACTTTATGCTTCTCCATGTACTTGATTAAGCTGCTGTTTGCGTACCTGTAGAATAAACAGAAAACGTCTTCACCTGTGGTTATTTGACTACATTGTGACAGCAGGTACTCACGTGGTCCTCCTGAAGTCCTTCTGTAACGTGGGGTACTCTGGCATCTTCCTAATGTCCTCCCAGTCTTTATCTGACGTTTACAAACAGATAAATGTTGTTTTACAGGAAGAGATGAAGATGTTTTATTCAGTCAATTATTGTTACAATTACTCAACATCAAAGCAATCTAAAAAAGTGCTTCTCAAAGTGTGGGGTGCGCCCCCTGGTGGGGAATGGAGGTATGACAGGTGGGGCTTGACAAACAGGAGGACATCTTAAATGCATTAACATTAAACTAAACTCCGACACACAATAAATGATTAGACTGCATTAGATGTGAAATGGGAACTAAATGTAATGATTTATGTCAGCATTTACTTCACATGGAGCGGAACAATAAATAAAAAAGAGTTGACTTAAAAAATGTATTTCCTTTTTTGTTTTCTTAATCTTTTTGGCACTGCTTCCATCACCACCATGGTGTTCTGAACCCCATACAAAATCTATGACTACTGTCTAGATCAGTTATTCTCAACTGGTGGGTCGGGACCCAAAAGTGGGTCGCGGACCTGTACTGGGTGGGTCGGAAACAGCTGGTCAAAATAAATAAATACTTAATGTCTCTCATAATGGACTTGTCTTTTATTTTGAAACACACTTTTCTTTTGACAGGCACATGTTGCACAGGAAAATATATGGATTTATGTTTAAAAAAAACTTTATATACAGTATAAGCTAGTTTTTAGATGCTAGCTTTGGTTGGTCAAATTCTAAAAAAAAAAAAAAAGGTGGGTCACGAATGAATGACCGTGGCAAAATGTGGGTCCCAGGGTGAGACCAGTTGAGAACCCCTGGTCTAGATGAAGGTGAGAGACACCAGACCCAACAATGCAGATGACCTGAAGGCTTCTATCAAAGCAACCTGGGCTTCCATTAGGCCTGAGCAGTACCACAGGTTGATCACCACCAGGCCACGCCCCATTGATGCAGTTATTCATGCTAAAGGAGGTCCAACCAAATACTGAGATCATAGACATTAACAGACTTTTCAGAAACCTTACATTTTTGTTTGAAATAGAATTTATTATTGATTTATTTAAATCATTTCTGAGACACTGAATGTTGGGTTTTCATTATCTGTAAGACATAATCATTAAAGTTTCACGAAATAAAGACTTAAAATATTTCACTCATATATTGTTTGACTTTCTGAAATGAGATGAACCTGTATATGAAACATAGTAATATTTATTAACTACGTATGTGTAAAATATAGAACTGTAACATGGTAATTAATTATCTATTACGTGATTACAATAATAATTGATACTAACCCTGTTAGTTCATTTCATACGTGCACTGAATTTCTTTTTCTGTTTTCTTAATCTTTTTGTCACAGATTGTAAACAATGTTTCTTTATTTCCTGTATTTTTGACCACTGCAGTTTTATTAGTTTAACTTTTGATTCATCATGAAATATGATGTTACTTGTTCCCTGTTGCAATGAGCACAGGTGGGGCTTGAAAGTTCACCTTCGTTCAAAGTGAGAAACGCCCAAAAATGTTTGAGAAAAACTGCTCTAAATGAAAGTTCTCCATCCCAGCAGCAGGGGGCAGTAGACAGCACTAAAGAGCTGTTATGAGTGACACAGGCTGGAAGATCATTAGATATGTATTGCTTCATATGAAACAGGTGAGTACACACAGAGTACACACACTGAGTACACACCTGCAGGGAAACCCATGACGCTGAATATCCGGTCTAGCTGGTCGTGGTGGAAGGGGTTACTGGTTTTGATGTCCTCCTGACGACAGTGGAAGATGGGCTCTGATGTCAGTAGCTCAGCAAAGATGCAGCCAATCGCCCAAATATCTGATGTGTGTACACACACACACACACACGCACACACACAAACACACACCACTAATAAACGTGTCACTGTCACTGAACGAGGCTCTGAAATGTGAACCTTTGCGTTGCTTTGAATGTCCTTATGACTCCTTTATGGGCGTGGCCAATGCTCAGATAGAACATTGTGATAACACACATTTTAAAGACTCTAATTTAGTAAATAAGTAGAATTAAACAGTATTTAGTTCCTCCTGAATAGATGTATTTCTAAAGTTTCTCTCATGTCTGCTCGTCTCCTGCCTGGTGTGGAACCAACACTGACTCTTGTATTTTCAGTTCATGTTCTAATTAAGATCAGTTTTGTGTATTTTGTTATCATTTGTCTGGTTTTTTTTATTTTTCAGTATATTTTGTGCGTTTTTGTGTGTTGTTGGTATTATTTAAATGAATCTCTTTGTGTGTGTGTGTGTGTGTGTGTGTGTGTGTATTTTGTAGTGATCTTGTGTGTTTTTCTCTCATTTAATGTGTCTTTGTTGTCATATTGTGTGTTGCTGGTAATGGTAAATATTTTTTCTCTCTTAGTGTGAGTGTTTTTGGTATCATTTTGTTGTTGTTTGACTGTTGTTTTTATTATTTTGTATATTTTTCTCTATATTATATATATTTTGTGGCTGTGTGGGGATGGGGGGTGGTACATGGCTGGTGTCTGATTGGATGAAGCAGTTAGCAGCTAGCCAGGTTTAATCCTGACCGTTGATCAACGTCTGATTCTCTTTAAGCCTCCGTCATGTTCAAAGCTGATTGTGTTAGGCCAGTTCAGTCAAAGCATCACCCATTCATTCATTCATTAGTCAGTCACTGGTCAGACCTGTTCTTATGTCATGTTCACATGTATCCAGTGACTCGTTGTATCCTGAGGTGATCAAAGCACTGAGAACTGTTGCTCAGTCACTGCTGATTGGATACAACAATAAAAGAAACACAGTCTGAATGTAGAGAGTGTGTTTTAGCAGAGATAAATAACGTGTCTGTGCTGTGTCTGTCACACAGACATATAGCACAGACACAGCACCATCAGAGATAAAATAATCACTAGACGGTTTAGCAGATCGTCGTCATGTTTTAATCTTTCACTATCTAATATCGTCAGATGTCACCCCCCCTATAGGGTCTGGGGGGTACGTACATTTATAGAGTTTAAAGAATGATATTAAAACATGGCAGTCAGCGTTAGGGCTGGGTGATATGCCTGAAATATGTATCACGATAACTGTTTCATATCAGTCGATATCAATAATTGTTGATTTTTTTAATCTATTTAAAATAAGGGCCAGAAGAAAAAAAGCCAAACTTAAATACTTTTATATTAAATGTAATCTTTAACATTTAAAAGAGGTCAACAAAACTATAGAAATAAACTAAAAAACCTCAATTGAAAAAATAAACTGTTAAATGTACAAATATAGACATTAAATAAATGCTTAATCAATCAAAATGTGCAACACATTTGATAAATAATCAGTGTACACCTGAGGTAGAACTAATATCACTGACCAACAGCAGGATATGTATTAATATACAGTATAACTGTGTTTTTACTGTTTAATATAAACCACTGCTGCTGAATCTACTTTGTTTTATATCTGATAATGAGTTACATAAAGTTATAGCTGATAAATATCTCTGATTACCTATAATTAAACCAAATCACACTTTATGATTTAATCATTAGTAACTGAGATCAGAACTAACAGGATATTGTGGTGTAATAATCACAATAGTTACATTAGAGTCTAATGGGACCATCTTTGTCTGTGAACACATGAAATATAATGATTTCACAGGATGTAAATCTGACCATCAGTAAATCAGAGGCTCTTTGTGGTTTGATGACAGTAAGACGTGTATTTTTTACTTGGTCTCTCCGGTGGTTAGCGTTAGCTCTTAGCCCAGTCTGATGTGTCAGTGGGTTAGCTTAGCTTAGCATGCTATAGTGGAGTGTATCTCACTCTGTGTGTTTGTGTGAACGCTGAGTGGATCAGGAGGAGGATCTTAAACTTTGTTGGGTGTGTCTGGTCTTTAACCAAACCCCGGTACGTCCACGTGAAACATGAAACTACTAATGCACACGTACACGGCTACTTTGGAGCAGTTCAAGCTGTTCCTCTGCCTACATCCCCCAGAATGCCTTGCGGTTCTGAGTTGCCGGTTGTTTCCGGGTTGACGGAGTTCAGTGAAATTATCCATCGCACGTATTTTCTATATTTTCATCTCTATCGCGATATATCGTTATCGATTTATCGCCCAGGCTCAACCAGCGTGGTGGGTCTTGAACACAGAACCCACAGTCAGCGTCAGGGACGGAGCTTTTCTTTCCGCTGTGACTCAGACTCACCGATAGCTTTGGTGTAATGTCGGGCGCCGAGCAGCAGCTCTGGGGCCCTGTACCAGAAGGTGACAACCACAGGGTCCAGGTCTGCCAGTGGTTTCAGGGGAGAGTTGAAGAGTCGAGCAAAACCCATGTCAGCTAAAAGAAGTATGAAAAGATGTTAATTATAACCCAACAACACATATCCTCAATCAATCTTTATTTCAATCAATCTTTATTTGTATAGCGCCAAATCATAACCAATGGTATCTCAAGGCACTTTACAGTAGAGCAGTCTTAAGGACGGACTCTTCATTTTATGGATACACACATATGCATATATATACGTATATACACATACATATGTATCCCACATCCACATGAATTCATCATGGCGGCAAGGAAAACCTTCTGTTAAGCAGCAGGAACCTTGTGTGGATCCCATTCCTATGATGAACAGCCATCCACGTTATGCTGTGTTGGGTGTGTGCAGAGGAAAGGGTGGAGACATCCTAGTGCTTACTGTTTATGTTTAGCACTACAGATGCCTTTGAGTAAGCATCTGATACACAACTGATCAGGGTTGGGATCAATAGTAATTATAATTGTAATTGGATAAAAACCTGTTGCTGTTGCAATCATAATTGAATTGTAATTCACAATGTAATTAAAGGTAAACCTGGTGAACCATGTTACAGTTCTACGTCTGACAAATACCTGTCACTTCTCTTCAGGATCATTTTAACATTAAAAAAACATTTAAATCTATGGATTTAGTGACAATAAAAAGGCTCAGACGCCCACAACAACAATATTAATACCAATATAATCATTGATTAGGAAGTCTAACAAGGTAATCAATAGATAAACTAATTACATCATAGATAATATTTATTAGTGTATTTTACAGCTGATTTAAGACATGGGTCAAAGTGACCCGTTAGCTTTCTGTTAGCATCTCTAATGCTAACGCAAGAGGAAGGAGGAGCTTATTAATTAAAGGCTCAGCAATTGTGATTAAATTAATTTAAACTTTAGAAAGTAATTGACTTTCAGGGGAAAACTATAATGCCAGTCACTGTAATTATAATTGAGTTGTAATTGAACATGGATAATTGAAGACGTAATTGTAATTGAAAAACGTAAGGCAAGACAAATGTATTTGTATAGAACATTTCATACACAAGACAACTTATTGTGCTTTACATGATCAATAAGAACATTTAAATCATCAGCAAAAACATTTAAAAACATCAACTGTGGTAAAGTTTATCTAAGTGTTGTATGTGGGTATATATGTTGATATATAAAACTATTTACACTTTTATTTTCCTTATTATATTACTGTTGAAACCTTCATGTAAAAGTCATTGATTGAACCTCAGATAAATATTTTCTGTTTTTCCAGGTTTACTTAATTTAATTTAACTGTTTTTTTTATTTCTCTCTGAGTTTTGTTTGAAGAAAAAAGACTTTTAAAGATCACAAGAAACTATTTACATTATGATTTTATCTGTAATTTGTTGTATGCCACCCTTTGTAAACTTTGTGTGTTCAAACAAAAATACAGAAAAATAAAGAATTAAAGTCAGTATAAAACAAATTCAGACATTTTCTTCTAAACACATTAAATATGTCATGAATGTTTTCTTTAAAACACGTAAAAAGCCATTTAACCATTTATAATGTAATTGTAGAGCTAGGTTTCACAACCTGTGTTTCATATGTCTGTGTTCAGGATTTAATGGGCGGGTCACGTTATGTAACGTAGCCATCGTTAGCATCATTAACCCGACCCTGCTGCTGAAGCACACCAAACTTCTGCGGCCTCCAGTGGGCGCAATTCGGCCTCTAGCCAAAAACAAACCACATATTGAGACTCAGGGAAATAAAACGCGTCAACTGATGCCACATTTACCATGAATAAGCACTTTTTTTTGCGCTACGATTGTGTGTTTCGCCCGTTCTGACTCTACCCGGGAGGGATGCACATGTTGGGACTCGGGCGGAGCAGACCTTTCTGCTGACACCTCGTTTGGCACTTTTGGAAAACCAATGGGAGAAGCTGCTTTCACACTGCTCTCTCCCATAGACACAGTACAAGGAGGCGGTGCCCTTCCCGCGCATGGGCGTGGTTCCAGCGCCTCTAACTGACACGCTCCATGATTTTGAAACTTAATTTCATATACATAGCCATTTTTTTTTCATCTTTCAAATGTGTCTCAGTGGTTAATAACACGTGTTTCTGTGGCGTGACAAACTCATAACACACATTTATTTCTGCTTTACACAAACTTTAAAAAACAACTGGGTCCGTCTCAACTTTATTCAAAGTCAAACTTCTCTTAAAGTAAAAAATAATGTCTAGCCTTTCAGCATCAGATACGAGTGTAACGTGTTTTTAACAAACAGCCCTGGAGCATTAAATAGCGTTGACACTAAAGTCAGTCCTGGAATAACATCCCAGAGCTATAACTGGAGCTCTGGGTTTAAAATAGACTGCAGCGCTGTAGCTGTGGGTGTTATGTAACAGTGCTGATCACAGAGCATCATTCACGTCATGGGTCCTATCATCAGTCTTACCTATTTTGACTCGTCCTCGCTCGGGTCCTTCACCCATTACCAGGATGTTGGCTGGTTTCTGTGGTAACAGAGAGATACACTCAATATGTCTGATGATGATCCATGTCTATGTGTCTCATAGACTGTGTAAAAGTACTAGTGTTCAGTACTCAGGTAAAAGTATAGATACATAAATAATAAATAAAGTATTGAAGTTGCTCCTTTACTTGAGTAAAAGTAAAAAAGTACATGATACTAAATGTACTTAAGTAAGAAAATTAAAAAATGCCCCTACAATAATAAGACAGGGTTTATAAACCAGAAAATTACATATTTTTTATTTTATTAATAACTTGTAGAAAACTGGTGCATGGAAATAAATGAAACATGTTACCTTTGAACATCTGGAGAATTTAACACTCATAATAAATAACATTTGTAAATGAAATGTTTTATGAAAAAAAAAAATATGCAAATGCTCATTTAAACCCAGAATAGCTTCTAGTTTAATATTTTTGTTGGTTTGCGTAACGTTTTACGTTATGACGTCATCTCTGAAGGTCTTAAATTATATATATATATATATATATATAACACGGTTATTAGCAGGGTTGGGGTCAATTACATTTTTAAATTACAAGTACATCTTCAATTATCCATGTTCAATTACAACTCAATTATGATTACGTTGAGCAGCATTTTTTTTCCCCCAATTACAATTATTATTTTTCCCCTAGTAATCACATTCTTAATTACTAAAGTTTAATTACAATTAATTACCAGTTCTGAGCCTTTAAAAACACACTTAAAAATATGATCTAATTAGTTTTTAGACTGTTGGTTGACTTGTTAGGTATGAATGTAGATTTTCATCTTTATTATTCATTAAAAAAAAAGAAAAAAGTTTTGATCAAAAGAAAAATCAATTCCATAAAAAAAAGTTCAATTAATCAAGGATTAATAATTTCAATCAATGAGAAAATATTCATCTTTTTTGTAATTGGGCCATATTATGGGTAGTACAGTTGTGTCTTTATTATTCAATCAAACAAATAAAACATTAAAATAAAAGAAAAAAAATGTTTTGTGTATTTTGTCTTTGATTGAAAAGTTGTTTTTTTTTATTGAATTGACTTTTCTTTTTACTTATACTTGAGTATTTTATGTACGACTTACTTGTACTTCTACTTGAGTACATATATCAGTACTCTTTACACCTCTGCACACACACACACACACACACACACACACACACACACACACACACACACACACACACACACACACACACACACACACACACACACACACACACACACACACACACACACACACACACACACACACACACACACACACACACACACACACACACGTTTCTGTTTGAAGCCCAATATTTGTGTCCGTTTAAGGAGGTTGGTGGACACAGAAGGGGCCGTGTGTGCACTGCTCATGTGAACAAATCTTTTCTTTATATTTAATCAAAATACAGGAAAATACAGTATATATCCATGATTCTTACCAGGGGGCAAAAGAAAAAAAAAAAGAAAAAGAAATATATAGACTGTCTCAAGATTCGCGCCAACCACAATATGTGTAACATATACAATAATGCAAAAATGATTAGTAATATAATTAATAATGTTGACTACAAAAAATGTGGGTCAACGAGTCGTTAAACTTTAATCTTTCTGCTTGATTTTTTGCTGCAGTACCATATATGAACTGCTGGGGGCAGTGTCGCTGCACCAGTTATATTGTGAAGAAAAAGTGCGTAACAAAAGAAAAACCAACCTAGAGTCTCAAAAGTTTGGGACCACTTCACTGAAAACGTACACTCCACATGTGATATAAAACGAACATCTGTGACATGAAACTAACAATAATATGTTTGAATCAAAGAGGCAGAAAACCATTTAATATTTTTTCAAAATAATTTGTGAAAACTGTATTGAAAACTTTTGGCCACTTTTGGTGCAAACTCTGCGTATGCCATGACCATGAATCATTATATGAACAGCAGACCAGAACTACACAAAAACCAACACTAAAATGCAATTTTTAACGTTAAGATGGCCATAATATTGTAAAACATCTGGTAGATGCACTATTTAAGATGCGTTCTTGCATTTAGCATCAACATGACTATAGAGTGAAACATTAGGATCCTCCTATATCAGGGTCTTGACATAATGTAAAAAATATTCAATTCCATGGATGATAAAATATGTCATTATTTGTAGTGGAGGTAATAAAACCAGCTGAGTCAGCAGAGCTCATAAGTCAACACTGCCATAGAATGTTATGTAACCCACGAGGGAGGCCTGCAGAGCTCCATTAGCGTGGTGGGGGGTGGGGAGGTGGGGGTGGGGCACCATGCAGTGCTGCAATGCTGAGCACATGCCTGTTCCTACAGCGACTTATGTAATGTGTAAGTGAGACCCTGATGACTACTCCCCGTGTATAGAGGCAAACAACCAGCAGCTATTCAGTCTGTCATCTATCCATCATCACATCATATACAGTACAGTATGTCTGGGCAACAACCCTTTAGTTTCAGGGTATTTATATCCAAATAAGGTCAATGTATAAGCCACACCTGAAATATATCCAAAAAACTGAAAAACAAGAGAAAATATCTCAACAAAATGATATCTATCGATCCATCTACCCATCTATCTATATATATAGATCTATTTATCATCTATCTATAATCTATCCATCTACCCATCTATCTATATAGATCTATTTATCATCTATCTATAATTTATCTATATATCTATCCATCTATTTATCCGTCTAAATATCTATCTATCTAATCTATCCATCTATCATTCTATCTATCTGTCTATGTATCTATCGATCTATGTTGCTGTCATAATATGTCATTAGCATTAATAAGTGTTTCAGAAAGGTTTTGTAAAACCTGAGGTTAAACATTAGAGCAAAGCTGGAGATCATCTCAGTTCATAAAGTCACATATTAATTGTTGAGTTACTGTAATTTGTGAACATCTTTAAAGTGAACCTGTAGAAAAATGTAAATAACAAAAATGTGTTTAATGTGTTACCAATAAACAAAATATGTGAAACTTTTTATTAAAAAAACAAAACAAAATAAAACAACACATTAAAATAACTTTTTAGAACAATTTTATATCTTGGTCATAAACTATGAAGAGTTTCCATTTTGAACAGGATGTGACACACTTTGGTTTGTTCCTGTTAGCTGTTGCTAACAACGACACCAAGTCGTTATTTGGAGCCAACATTATCCAGACGTTAACTCCATAACATCTGTACGGGATACACACTGAAAACGTTTACGTTCACATCACATTGAGTGGTACGTGAGGGACCTGTGGGCTAAGCTAATGGGCTAAGCTAATGAACAGAATGCAGCTTGTAAAACTATTTGTTCAGATCACTACTACGTTTCTACTTACAGAGGATACTATGGGGGTGTCATGGCATTAACCACACCCCCACCACATTGTTCCCTCTTATTTCCTTGTGTCTAAATGATGAACTCTGTCAGGAGAACTTACCGTCCAATCAATGAACACATGTCCTTTCATCACAGTTTCTAGCCATATTTGTGCACTTCCAACACCTAACTACTCAGCCATGACTCGTTTTTCAGCTGCTAACAACAGCGCTGTGCGTTAGGCTAATTCTGATGCTGAGTGGGTGCAGAGAGCCGCACAGGAAGTAGGACGTTGGTGAGAAAGGTGATATTTAATCCTCTCCTAACATACAACCTTTATCACTGAGGGAGGAGTTACACACGGCTGCTGAAAAACTACACTTCCTGTTACGCCTCTACCTCCCACAATGCACCACACAGATCAACGAAAGTATGTCATAACCTGTCCAAAATGGCGGCTCTCCATAGTTTATGCCTGAAGGTATAAAATATTTCTAAAAAGTTATTTTATTTAGTTTTTTAAAGGTGCACATATTTTGTTTATTGGTAATACAATAAACACATTTTTTGTTATATACATTTTCATTCATTTCAGGTTCCTTTTAGAGTATTTCACCATAGGAACTTTTATTGAAACGAAAGTTGTTTTTATCTTGATATTCAAAATGAATATTCTCCTGAACAACAAACACCTGAAAGGTTAAAACACAAACATATAATCTGCAGTACATCGTAGAATGGGCTCAGCTGGTGGTGCACTCACTGCTGTGTTTAAATTACTCATGTCACATCTACATCCTGCAGCTTTAAATCATGTGATTCCTGCCTTTGGTCATTGAGGACTGTTAGAGATTAGAGACGAGCACATAATCCATGAAGAGATCTCTGGCTTCAATCAGCTGTTCAGCTGTGTAATCTTAGTCATTCATCCTTTACAATGGACCCCATATGGAACATTTCAACCAATGAGGGGGTGAACGTGATGAATGACATCTACCAGGAAAAAAAAAAAAACACAAAACAAACCTTTTCTTTTCAGCTACAACAAAGAAGACCACATAATTGTATTGTAGTTTTGCTATAACATACTGTTTCACTTTGGTCAGCTGAGCAGGAGATAGAAGACGTACTTTGGCCAATCAGAGCCAGCGGTTAATGTTCTACCTCCATCTAGTTACGTCATTAGTGAAGCTCTGTGTCCTGGTGCAGGGCTCCATGAAGCCTGTGTACTTTGATGATGTCCGTGTGTGTAATATGTCCGTATGTGTGTACCAATGACGTCACCAGCGCGTCATCACTACAGGATGAGCATGCTCAGAACGACAAGATCGAGGAATTATTCCATTATTATTCCATTGGATTTGTGAAAAAAATAAACATTATTTATAAGTACTCTAATGCTAATGAGTGATGAAGTGTTCTAAACCAAAGAGAATGAGTTCACACTAGGGACAGACCAATAGGGATTTTTTAGGGCCGATACCAATGTTTTACTCATCAGTCTTAACCGATTGACCGATACGGACTGCTGATTTTCTTGAGCCGATACTGTATTTGGAGCTGATTCTACTTTTGCTCCCTCAATTTACACCATAAAAATGACACAATGATGATAACAAATGGTATGAATCTCAATTTTTTTAAAAAAGGAACATTTATTGAAATGAACAAAGGTGAGGTATAACAACACTGTAAATAATATGGATCGGCGAACGCAGCAGCCCGCATCGGCCGATGCCGAGGAGGAGGAAGAAGAAGACGGAGACAGAGGACTAAATTACTGTTTGGTTCCACAGATGTACACAGAGGCATGTGCACAGGTCTTGCAGTAAACAGTCACAACCCAGCAGTAAAAACCTCATTTTTTTCTAAAAAAATGACAAAATATTTACGTTTGTTTTAGTGACAAGCACCGATTTTATTAACAAACAACTGTTAATGTCAACATCAGAGTAAAACACGGCTAACAAGCGAATGTCAAACACAAATATCTATTTATATGATCCATGTATCAAAGAAAAGAATAATCCATGTTATTGTTTCAACTGCTGCTGCAGCGCTGATCTCAGAAAAAGAAGAACGCTGCGCGCAAAGATCCCTATGACTGAACCCGACCACCTCTAGTCACAGCATCAGCTGATGCACGCTTGGCTGATGATGACTGCAGTTACTCAGACAGCCGTCAGGTCACTATGGAGTCTGAGTTCTAGATCCTACTCTATGCTTCTTCAAGTTTAATTCAGAACAGTCATTTTCATTTAGAATGAGGTGTTTACGGGGTGATTTTTAATCTTTTTAAAGAGGATTTAATTTCTTATTCTGAATTAAAGGAGAATTAAAGCTGTCATGTAAACGTAGCTGAGGTGTGGTGAACAAGGACCTACAAACTTCAGAGAGATTCCACTGACGACAGCCTGTGGCGGTGGATAAACAAAGGCACACGCCTCTGACCATGACCTTGACTAAATAATGGCAAATTGGAAATGAGTAAGAGAGAAAGTGACATGTGAGCCAACCAGACAGTCACGAGAACCCAGCTCACTGAGAACTCAACTACTGCCAGATTATTGAAGACGAGTGTAAAAAGTAGAAGATGTTGCTAAATCATCTCCACTCTAAACCAAAGTGTCCTCAGAAAGCAGACAGGAAACTGGAGGCGCAAAACTAAACTGGAATTCACCAGTTTGGAAATTAAATGAAACCCAACATAACACAGAAAACAACAGCAAAAGTACACACAATGATAACAAAGACACACCAAACAGCCACTTAAACATAAAATGACTATAAAAACAACAACATATACAAAATGACTTCAAAAATACACAAAGTGTCAACAATAACACAAGAAATATAACAAAGCACAGATAATAACTAAAAAAAAGAACAAAAAGGCGACAAAAATTTGCCATATTGACAAGAAAACAGACAAAAGAAATTCAAAAACACACAAAATGTCTAAAAACTCTAAAAACACAAAGAGAACTCACACAAAAACAAAACTAGGGTTGGGCTCAATTACAATTACGTTTTCAATTAACTGTGTTCAATTACAATTCAGTTACGATTACAGTGACCAAATTATTATTATTTTTCTAAAAGTCAATTACAATTACATTTTCAATTACTAAAGTTAAATTCCAATTAATCACAATTACTGAGTATGAAATAAACTGCCAAGCGTAAGCTTCATCTTGTGTTAGCTTACCGTTAGCATCTCTTATGATAACGGGTCAGTTTTGACCCGTGTCTTAAATCAAAATAAATCTAATTTGTTTTTTTATCCCAAGTTTTCTGTTAAATTAAATTATAATTGACATATCTTAGTTAATTTTCATTCCAATTCCAATTACAAAATCAATTATCTAAACTCAATTACAATTCAATTATAATTACAACACCAACAGATTCTTAAAATCATAATTACACCATAAATGTAGTTAATTATCAGTCGTGATTGTACAATTATAATTGACCCCAACCTGGACAAACCCTTTGTTCTTTCCTGTATTAATGCTCAGATTGGTCATTATTCTAAATGCTAACATGAATGTTGATAATGTGGCCCTTGGATCTGATTCAGTCACATGTTTGTGGCCCCGCTGTGATAGAGTTGCCCATCCCTGTCATCAAGGTTTACATGATTTCTGAACTTTAATATGTTTTATTTAGTATGTTTAGTTCATGTTTGTTGACGCTCTTAAATACGTTTAATGCAGATTAAAGCATTGATGATTGAACCACTGACAGCGTCAGACTGTGAGATTAAAGATGAATAAATCACTCACCAAATCTCTGTGTAACACCCAGTTAGCATGAAGGTAATGGATCCCGTCCAGGATCTGGTAGAGCAGAGACTTCACCATTCCTCGAGGCAGCTGCATCGGCTTCTTATTGGCTTTGGACGCTCGATGGAATTTAATGATGTGCTAGAAAATATCAATGTTTAGTTACAGTTACAGTTACCTTTTAGTGACTGCAGAGTGGAGCTGCATGGTTATGGCCAAAATGATAATCACAATTTTTTTTATCAATATTGTAATCACAATTATTAATCACAATCCTTTTTTTTTTATCATATTTTGTTAAAAAAAAAAAAAAACTGTTTTTATTACACTACTTTTAAACAAACAACAAGTGTACAGTTTACAGTGGAAAATGAAACTTTAAAAAATAATTACAATGAAAAATAAATATTAAAAAAATTAACCCAATGCACCAAAGGCTAAGCTTTAAATAAGAATTACAATAAAACAAATTAAACGAGTTCTTTGTCTTACATTCATCCATCTCTCTTTTTATTACCGCTGTCGACACTAATCTGGTGAGAACTACCACCCAGTAGAGACAGCGTTCAGTTTAGAGAGGCAGAGGAATATTCTTATTTATTTATCTTATAATACAGGATATTTACATGAAAATACTAATACGGGAAGATGACGAGAAAGAGAGGTAAAATACATTAGTTTCCCGACCAAAACGAGAGACTTGACAGGTTTGGTATAGACGGAGACTCACCCAAAGGTCATGTTCAGCGTAGTCAAAGAGGAGCCAAACTTTTCTGTCACTGTGGGAGAGGAAAACTTTCTGCAGAGCGATCACGTTTGGGTGTTTCAGCTCTCGCAACAACTGCAAAACAAATAAAAATATAGAAGTTTGGTGTAAAATGCAATCAATAATCAATACAGTTTAAGCACAAAAAAAACCACACAAAAACCCCCTGAAGCGTTTCCTGGAGGAGTTTGTTTAATAACATGGATCAATATGTAAAAGTTTTAGTTTCTTATGTTTCCTCGTCCTTTATTCCTTTCCTCAGATGCTCTAAACCAGTGTTTTTCAACCTTGGCATCGGGACCACGTGTGGGGTAGCCTGAAATGTCTAGTAATTGATAAAAATGAAAATAATCACTGATTAAAAATGACGTTTTTATGTTTTAATGGTCAAACATGAATTTATTCATTATTTAAAATGATTTTGCACAGTTAAAAAAACAAATACATAATTCAAAGAATTTTTATTTGTCATCATGTGAGTGAACATGTACTAGAGCTGGGCAATATATTGGGTTTTCTATTTTGGCAATATAGAAAATTACAATATCGCCTTTTGATATATATATATATATATATATATATATATATATATATATATATATATATATATATATATATATATATATATATATATATATATATATATATATAAAGTGTCACATATTGTGCAGCTATTTGTCAATAAATGTGTCTGTGTAGCATTTAGCATCACCAAATTTAACCCTGAATTGTTTTTCTGGTCAGACTTTATTTGAATTCAAAATATTGAAATTTATATCGTATATCGCCATTTTGAGGAAAAATATTGAGATATGAGTTTTGTTCCATATCGCCCAGCCCTAACATGTACATAACAAAATAATGTCCTTGAGTTCCCGTTAAGGACTTAAGAAATAAATAGAGTAAAAAGATAATTGTATAAAAGTAAATAAAAATAAATAGAATAGCATAAACAAAATACAAATATACAAAACAATAGTTACAATAATATCACAGATACAGATACAAAATATGTAATAAACCGACAATGTCCAAGCAATAAGTGACAAATATCAGTCCCAACAGGATCTACACTTTACATTTCTTTGATTTTGTGACCAATTTCTACTTTATTAGGGAAATATTATGTCATAATTTGAAAAAGAATTGCAGGGTTTTGTAAAAATGATGAGTTTTTCAACAGTTTAACATTAAAAATGATGTGATATAAGCATCGGGAGTGCTGAGTGTCATTTACACAATGATTTATGTTTTCTCTGTAATTAATACTTTCTCCTTCAGGCTGAATTGGATGCTCCAAAGGGCCGGATTTGGCCCCCGGGCCATGAGTTTGACACGTGACTGTGTGTAACTTTCTACGCAACAAAAATCTAATCTTGTGCAACATAAGTTACAGTTTAAATGTGAAATGATGAATAACTGTTGGATTCCTGGGATGATTGATTCTACGTTCTGCAGGATGAACCTCAGACCAGAACGTGATGTGTTTCTAGTTTTATTGGACCAGTGAAGAGCAGGTCACCTCCAACGGGCCACAGACAGAGGCTTTATCCAGTCTCTACCACTGTATTAAACTCCATTCCTGTCTCAGGTCTAAATTGGTCTGTGTTATGTAATCGCCACAGGCCGTTAGCTTGTATGGTCATAAACAGCAGTACATTTCAAACAACTCCCATAGTAACGTCAAGCATCAAGAAAGAAAGAAAACACTACTCGTCAAAGCTGTCAAACCGTGTCATGAGCTCAGTTGTTCTGTAACTTTTATCAGTTCACACATAACTACGTTTTCCTGTGTCCTCATTGGTTCCCTGCAGTCCTGCATGAAAAGTGTCTCTGCATTATTTGTTGCATTTTTTAAAACAAGTTCTGATGAACTACGGCCAGACTCGCAGAACGTCTCCGCACTGAATAGCACGTACCATGTTCCCATGAATTCAGTCAAAGGACTCGGTTCCACCGAGTAAAACAAATCAAATTGTGCAACATAAAATAGTAATCTCCGTTGAATTGCCTTTGAAACGATATATCGCACGACTATGTTCCGATAGATTTAGAAATGACCGGAAAAGGGGGTGGACCCCCCTCCTTTCAAAAAGGTCTCTTGACATCCGCTCATAGAATATTCATGTCAAATTACAGCCTGATTCCACCAGCATTAACGGAGGAGTAGTCATTTGAAAAATGGCTCCCCCTGGTGCCCGTGACACATACAAAGTAATGAGCCCCATTCATATCATGGTATGTGTCAATGATTCAGTATCACCAACTGTTGTAATATTTGACTCACAAATAAATGAGAAAACGACTTTAAATGGAAATTGCCAAAAAAAAATGAGGGTGGGCTCCTCGAGGCATAATCACAATGTACGTTGAATTACCTTTGAAATGATATATCACACGACTATGTTCCCATAAATGTGGAAATTACCGGAAATGGGCCTCAAATCGAAAAATGGGGCCCCGAGCGTCGATGGGTACACATCCATAGATTATAGCTACCATATTTCAGCTCGATCCATTCACCAATAACAGAGGAGTAGTGATTTTAACTAGTGTACACAAGAAGAAGAAGAACAAAGTGAGGGCGTTTTGAGTCCGGTAGCCCCGCCTAAAAAACTTTATTGGTTTATTTTGAAAAAGCATCAGTAACGTTTTTAAATGTTCATCCATCTAAAACATGAACTAATACTGTATGACCACAACCACATAAGGTGAAAAATGAGAAGTCATAGTGTGAGGAACAGGGATGGACCCAATTATTTATAATCGCGTAATTGATAGTTAATTACATTTATGATGTAATTCTAATTGAAAAAAATGCTACTGTTGTAATTGAAATGTAATTGAGTTACAAGAATTGACTTTGTTATTGTAACTGTCATGGAATGACGTGCTCATTTGATCCATAAAACTCACATTAACACATTTTCAGAGAACCTCCATTGGTCTACTGACTACACTTCCTGTTCACTTCAAAATAAGAGCCCTATTTACAAAATAGCTGAAAAACTAATGGAAGATTAATTAATTTTAAAATAAAAGATGCTTGATTTTTTAACTTGAAGCCGTTCCCGGGACCATTTTACATTCAGCTCCCAATGCATCATGGGACGTTTGAGTATGACAAGCGTGTTCACCATGCATACTTAAAAATGTCCCCATATAGTATACATCCTGGTATTTCTCACATACTCAATATTTACTATCTAATGTGAACACACTACATACTCATTTAGACGTCACACTTAGTATGAGTAGTATGTTAGTATGAGTAGTACGTTAGTATGAGTGGTACGCTAGTATGAGTGGTACGTTAGTATGAGTAGTATGTTAGTATGAGTAGTACGTTAGTATGAGTGGTACGCTAGTATGAGTGGTACGTTAGTATGAGTGGTACGTTAGTATGAGTAGTACGTTAGTATGAGTAGTACGTTAGTATGAGTGGTACGTTAGTATGAGTAGTACGCTAGTATGAGTGGTACGCTAGTATGAGTGGTACGTTAGTATGAGTGGTACGTTAGTATGAGTGGTACGTTAGTATGAGTGGTACGTTAGTATGAGTAGTACGCTAGTATGAGTGGTACGCTAGTATGAGTGGTACGTTAGTATGAGTGGTACGTTAGTATGAGTGGTACGTTAGTATGAGTGGTACGTTAGTATGAGTGGTACGTTAGTATGAGTGGTACGTTAGTATGAGTGGTACGTTAGTATGAGTGGTACGTTAGTATGAGTAGTACGCTAGTATGAGTGGTACGCTAGTATGAGTGGTACGTTAGTATGAGTAGTACGCTAGTATGAGTGGTACGCTAGTATGAGTGGTACGATAGTATGAGTGGTACGTTAGTATGAGTGGGACGTTAGTATGAGTGGGACGTTAGTATGAGTGGTACGTTAGTATGAGTGGGACGTTAGTATGAGTGGTACGTTAGTATGAGTGGGACGTTAGTATGAGTGGGACGTTAGTATGAGTGGGACGAGTAATATTTTAGTATGAGTAGTACGTTAGTGTTAGTAGTACGTTAGTACGACATTTACAACACAGATAAAATGACCATAAAAATACACAAGGACAGAAAATTACACAAAATGAATCGAAAAATAATTCTAAGGACACTCATAAAAACAAAAGAAATAGATAAAAATATGAAGAAATAACACATAACCACTACAAAAGTACACAAGGACAGAAAAATACAAATAACTCTAAATATCAACATGAGCTCATTTGATCCATAAAACTCACGTAGACACATTTCACACATTTTCAGAGACCCTCCATAGGTCTACTTCCTGTTAACTTCAAAATAAGAGCCCTATTTACAAAAAAGTTAAAAACTAATAAAAGACTTCCCACAGTGAGGGTGCTTAGCACATTCTCTCAGCCACATCAGCATAACGATGTTCTTATAGTAGGTTTAACGTGTTAATTCTATGAAGACAAATATATACTGTATATATATAATGCGAGTATCCCAACTGGACATTCCTACAATGATGAGGAAATGTTTTTTGTGAAAGACTGTTTTTACACTTATTATGAGAAGAAATATTGATATGAAAGAGTTAATTGTGTGTCCTCAAAGGAACTCACAGCGATTTCCCTGCAGGCGGACATGGAGATTCCAGTGCCTTCGATTTGTTTCAGTGCGTACTCCTTCTCATCTTTCCTGTGGAAATAGAAAAAAAGATAAATATTGTATGACTACATTGTAAAATACATCCAGTAACAAAGTTGGTAGATCTTCTAGAATCTGCACTGAGACGTGCTATAATGTATGATTGATTAATGCTCCAATAGCTTTGACCTTCAGAGAAACAGATCTCATTGAACTGAATGGAAGTGTAAATATGTCTGAATTATGAGAAGTTTATAAATAAAACATTTAAAAACCCATCATAGTCATTTTAGAATGGACTCTTTTCAATACCATTGAACATCATACAAGTATCATTGTTTGCATTTTGAGTATTATCGCATTGTCATTTTTATTTTTATTTTCAGGTAAACGCCTCATTTTTAGGAGCATTAGGGAATTTTGTGCAAAAATATAAAGAAAATTGCAGTGTTTTGGAAAAATTGAGAGTTCTTTCAACACATAAAGTGATATGAGTGGTTAGCACGTCTGTGTCATTGTGACTTTCTCCTGCGGGCCACATTAAAGGGCCAGATTTGGTCCCTGTGCCTTAACTTTGACACCAGGACATGAACTGACATCAGTGACCTTTTCTTATCTGTAGTTCTTAATACACCAGGGGCTCTCAACCTTGGGGTCAAGACCCCATTTGGGGTCACGAGACACTAGTGAGGCAGTCGCCAGATGTCTTAAAAAAAACTAAGAATATTTTCTGAACAATTTGAGCCCATTTTTGCTTATTTTTACCCTTTTTCTGCAACTACACCAAACACCATATTTTCACCAATTTTAATCACTTTTGCTTCTTTAAATGTATTTTTGCTACATTTCTCCCATTTCTGACACATCTACATCACATTTCAATGTCTTTTCTGCACATTTTTCTACTTTCAGACATGTTCAACACTTATAAACCTTTTCTACCACTTTTACACATAATATCACATATATTGACCCATTATTGTCACTTTTAACCTCTTTTCACTAGATTTTTGTCAATTTAACCACATTCACCATTGGTCATGCCCATTACTTGCCAGTTTAAACTAATTGTTCCAATATTGACACTTTAAACCATTTTTTTTTTTACCACTTTTTCTGTCTGTTTTTGTCCACTGTAATTTGCAACTTTAAACCAATTTCTGTGGTTTTTAAAATCTCATTTCACCTCCTTTTCCACTATTTTTGGTCACTTTGAACCATTTTATTAGTGATTAAAACCATGATTTCCATCTTTAAGATGACTATAATAATAATAATAATAATAATAAACGTTCCTGGATAACAGTGGATATTATTCAGATGAATAAATAAATGTGGTTATCACAGATTCATAGAACAATGGACCATCATTTTACTGACTTTATGGATGGACCCCAAAAATCTCCCCTTTATTCCCCCTTATAGATGGTCCTGTCTCCACATGACTGTTCTTCAGTGTTCATGTTCAGCTACAGTGGGGGTCCCCGCTCTCTGGAACCTTATTTTGGGGGTCGCAGAGAGACCCCCCCCTCCACCCGCACCCCTTACTGCTGCATCCACACGTGTCACATGATCACTAAAGGGTCAACGGTGTGTCTAAAAATAAGTTTGAGCTTTGGCCGATGGTAACACACACTAGTGTGTGTGTGTGTGTGTGTGTGTGTGTGTGTGTGTGTGTGTGTGTGTGAGGGGGCGTCAGTGAGCGTGTGTGAGAGCGTTAGATGAAAACACAAACATTGAGGCATGGCTGCTGCTGTTGTTACGGCTGTTACCGTGTCTGTAGCACAGCGGGGGGAGGCTCAGTCACTAACAGAACAGCGTGTCCGAGCGGCTCTTACCCGTCCTTGCGCGTGGCTTTATAAACGTGTCCGTAGGTGCCTCGACCCACTTTACAACCTTCGTATTCGAACAGATCTTCTACTCTCTCTCTCTCGGCCGCCAGCTTTGTTTTGAAGTCGTAATCCATTCTACGCCATGTGCGCGTCCTCATTAATAGCAGAACTACATATTAATTATTACATGCATTAATTTAATCATCTGCTTGGTTTTATTCCCCCACCATTTCCTTGTTTGGGATTTTGGTCTGCTCCGCTTAATGTTCACTGGCTCGTTGACGTTTCTAATTGACGCGCAGGGGCTGCTGGGACACGTAGTTTTTTAGGAAGTGTCCGCTCTCCTGATTGGACGGAGAGCAGAGCTCGAGGAAACTACAGCCCGCGTTTCTCAATGCGGTTCGTTGCACTTCGTGGATTTTTTTTAACGCACTCAAAAATAGAAGTTTAAATTTCCATTTAGTGAGTAAAAACACGTGCTGAAGATACTAATATCAATACTAGTTGGAGTATTACTATTCCTTATGGCCAAATGATTTTTACTTTGACATAGTTAGATACACATCTCTTTATAAGACAATGTTACAATATATATGTTCATATCCATCCTTTATTATTATTATTATTATTATTATTATTATTATTATTATTATTATTATTATTATTGTCCTAAAGTCTGATCGTGATCTGTTTCACACAAATCACGTGACAAAACCCCGCCTGTGCCGAGTTATAATTGACGGGTGTCTTGACTAATCACAATGGTCCAAACTACAGCCGTGTAATCTGATTGGCACAAAGGCATAGTGACGTACACACCGTAGCCATATAAAAACACTTGTCGCCGTTCATTCGGTGCTCTACACAGTATGGCCGGCGATATTAGCTAGCACTCGCTAACAGTATTCTCTGCTAAAGGGAAGACGGTAACTCAAGAAAACTAACACTTGGATTGCTTAAAGGACTGTACCTGAATAAATAATAACCACAAGAAGAAAGGATTAATTCAGCCGTGAACGTTCTTAGTGACGTTTGCTATTTTTTGTTGTTGGTTGTCTGTCGTCTCATGATGGAAGATCACGGTGCACACTTCTTCGAGGGTACCGAGAAGCTGCTGGAGGTGTGGTTCTCTCGGCAGGATGAGACCAAAGGTACCGGGGACCTCCGGACCATCCCAAGGTGTGTGTCATCGTGTCCGTTGCCCTCCGTGAAGCCTCCGGCCTCGTGTTTGTGGATGTCCCCCCGCGGTCTTTCACAATCACAACTTTATGTGGTTTAGATATGTACGGATATATTAGACTTTGTCAATTCGGGATTTGTTTTTAGCGAAGCAGGAATGACATTAGGATCGATGTTTGAGCTGCTGTTAAAGTCAACCCCGTCATTCAAAAATGGCCACCTCCCCCTTTAACACAGCGACTTTCTACGCTGAGTCATTCATTCTTAATTACTCTCATAACCCACCACTAACGGCTGCTCCGTGTCTTTGCTAAACTACTGACTTTAGATTCGTTTTTCACGACGTATTTGGGCTGCATGTGTGTTAGACCGGTTGAACTTTTCACCCGTTTTTTAATCAGTTGGCTAATGAAGCTAGCCTGTAGCCTGACATGCGCGGAGATAGCCGTGTCTCCACCAACGTCTGTGTCATCAAATGTACATTTACAGCTTATCCGTGATTAACGTGCACATCTGGACGTGCACACGCCAACACTAGGACAAAATAAATACCATGATTTGTCTGGTGATCTTTGTGAAGCGTGTAAATAAAATAAAGAAGAGGAAGGTTCAGTTCCGGTGGAGTGTTTTTAGGTGTGAAGTGTATAAATGTGGTCTGGTTTTCAATCTGCGTCACTTAGTCAAAGGCCTTGTGGTTGTGTCGGGAGCATGGGGGTGCGTGTGGGCACCGCGTGCTGTGACACGCGCTCCCGGACACGGTTCCTTCCATTGGTTAGCATTAGCCATTAGCTCTATATGTGGGTACATGGGGATCACTGAGCCCTAAACAAACTGGAAAGAAGACAAAACTTCTCTGTGTGTGTACGTGTGTCCGTCCTTCAGTCTCATGTTTCCATACATGCTGTCACTCTTGACTACACCAGTAGTGAGTAGTTTCTCAAATGGTGGTACGTGTACGCGATGGCACTACAGTGGGTACTTGAGAGAGAGAGGGGAAAATTAAAAATATGGGCGTTTGTTTATTTTTGGTTAAAAATTGTAATCATACGAAAAATGACCAGCAACACACAAAACATCAGACACACTAAATATGAGAAAAATTCACAAGATCACTACAAAATACACAAGAATAAAAGAGAAACTTACAAAGCGACACCAAAAAACAGAGAATTCTAATAATACCACGAAAACACAAAATGACAATGGAAACACGCACAAAATATACTAAATAATAACAAAACGCACAAAATGAGAAAAATTCTTTATTAGAACAAACTGAAAATAGAAAAGTCAATCTTGGTCTGACATCAGGAGAAAGATTAACTGAAATTATTAAAAAACTATAAAAGATAATTTATTCAGGAGGCACTAAATACTGTTTCATTCACTTATTTACAAAATGAGTTTAAAATGTGTTATCCTTCATTCCATCATTATGATCTATAGTTGTTTTTTCACAAAATGTTGTAGTTGGACATTTGGAGGGAATTAGATTCAAAAGTTAGAGAAAGTGGGAACTTTAGCTTTGAGCAGTTTGAGAACCACTGCTCTAATCAATATCATTTTTTTAGTAATTGTGTTTTTGGTGTCATTTTGTGTTGTCTGGTTTTTTATTATTATATTTTTCTCTTATTTTGTGTGTTGGTATTATTGTGTGTTTGGTTATTTGGAGGATGGCATTTTCAAACCATGCTTTTATCACATGACTGCATTCATTTTAAATCTCAAATTGTTCAAAGAACTCAATTGTCCTGAAATTATTTATTTTAATTTTCCAAAATTAAATAAAAATGATTCACAAAAAGAGAAAATCCTGCAGGGACTTATATCTGTCACTGATTGTTAAAATCTTCTTGTTTTCCAACCTAAAATCCGTGGCCCACTTCAGATCAAACTACTTTATTTTTGGCCCCTGATCTAAAAGGAGTTTGACACCAATGGTGGCTTTGCTTCATTCACAAGTGATTAATATCCTTATAATGGTATGATCAGGTTTTCCTCTCCCTCCCTATCCACTATATCAGGGTTTTCAACCATGGGGTCACCTGCAGAAAAGAAATGGGTCGACTAAAATATCTACTAATAATAGGGTGACCATAATTTGATTTCTAAAAAAACACTTGGTCGACCTCTGCTTACTCAAAGTACTCAACGTGTTCCTGAATCTACTTTGTAACGGCAAAAATACAATAGAGCAAAGATTTAAAATCAATGGTGACTGAACTTAATCATCTTTATTATACATTAGAACAATCTGTCCTTGGAAAAATCTCATAAACCTTCTTAAAATCTCTCAATCATTGAAACAATGAGAAACATCTCCTAGAAACTATAACAAAAGACCTGAAGGCTAACAACATTAAATATACACTTCAATAAATAACTGACCATAACTTTTTATAGGATAAGTTTCTCTGTGTCTCCATGGAGGCTTTTTTTAATCATCAGGAGGATTTTTCCTCTGACAGTTTATTTTTATTTTTTAAATCCACTGGTATTTGGTCTTTTTAAAACTTCTTTCTGCTGCATGTCTGACGATATTGTGACGATTCCGTCACTTGAGTAAGATTAATGACATGATTAAGGGGGGGGGGGGGGGGGGGGGGTGAAATGATTTGACGACGAGCACAATTTTCTGGGTGCTGATTTTAATATTCAATTCTGCTTCGCAGTATTGATCATTTATTTTTTATTGTGTTTTTCACATTTTGGACGGCGACCACTGGGAAATGTACAAACACGAGGAAGAGTTGCAGCAGCTGGAATTTTAGCAAACAAACCAACAACCGTGATTAAACCTGCACGATTTAAATCTGAAGTATGGACATACTTTTGATCGACTTCATGGCAGACAGATTTAACACATGACCAAAGCTGTATTAAACTCTGCTCCGGACAAGTAACAAACGTTACTGCTCATCTGGTCCATCACCGTCCGGACATAAGGCTAGAGCAAGAGAAGACATCTAGCAGCAGACCAACGGACCCTCGATGGATATTGCATAAACTCATCCCGGTAATGAAGCCAGTCATGGTGTCTACGTGTGTTATGTCATATGAGGCGGATCCAACCCTGTCTATCACAGCTACGCTACACACACCTCCTCCAAGCTACACATGCACGCCAAAAGATTGACCATCAGCATTTCTAAAAGTTCAAATTTACCGGTTTTTGACGAGACAAAATGCACGGTGTGCACGTCAGCTACAGCTTGTGAAATGAAACGCTGACAGACGTCAGAATGACGTCTACACTGGTTCAACTATTTTACCACCGTGTCCAACGTAAAGCCACAATTTGATCCACTACAGAGTTTAAATAAGTGAAATATTGATGATTATTTATGACTAATGTGCACTGATCATTTCTGAATGTAAGATAATAAAATCAGGCTTTCCACACAAACGTTTTGTTGTTAATATGAGGGGGAAAAAGAGAGATTTCAACTGTGGCTCAGACAGAAAAGAGGCTGATGTTCACACTTTAATACATTATGACCATACCAGCCTGTCATTGGCCGATCCCGTTAGATCTGGTCCTGGTTAGTAGATGGATGGGAGACCACTGAGCATTCCAGGTGCCACAGTGGGGGACAGTCACTGCTGTGGTATCTGTCATTGTGTCCTTGGGCAAGGCACTTCACCCACATTGTCTAGTATGACTGTAGTGCATGAGTGGGAGGTGGGAGGGGCCGATGGCGCACTTTGGCAGCCTCGCCTCCGTCAGGCTGTGGCGTTTATAGTAGTTTACCACCACTAAATGTGGAGTGAAAGAATAATTCTGTAAAGCAACTTTGTGTCCAAAAAAGCGCTATATAAAATTGATGCATTATTATTGTGACTTATTTTTAGGAGCAGTTTACTACATATATAATGTGTACCAGCATGTTGACCAGTTCCTACACTAAAACACACTCCAAAGCTCTAGCTTGATGAACACTAAAAGTTTCAGTTAACTAACGTCAAAAAAATTATGAACAAGTTATTTTTTTGTACGTTTACCTTTTTTCTGATGATTTTATTTATTTCAGTATATATAATAAATCACTGAATGAATAATGATTAATCAGTGAATGACTGAATGTGATGTACATTGTTTTATGGAACTGTGACATATTTCTAGAAGTTTAGGCATGAAGGGACAGAAAGCTCAAATAGCTTTAATCATTTTTATCTTTCAAATTAAAACACCACATACATTCTAATTGTATTCTAAACTTTCACTTTATCCAATATAAATCTATTGTCACTTTGTATTTGTAATACAGTATAACAAACGTGATAGACTCTCATTCTAAAAAAAGTCTAACGTCACCAGAAATGTGTGATTATTGAAAATGAGATCACGACAAGAAAAAGATTGGAAGCCACTGCACTGTTGTATGTGATGAGCCTACACACACACACAGTAAATACAATGTTTTATACGCTTCAATATTTGGGTTACAAAGAAGATCAGAAGTCAAATCTACGGAAGCTGACGAGGGCCAATTCACAATATACATACAGGTGCTGGTCATATAATTAGAATATCATGAAAAAGTTGATTTATTTCAGTAATTCTATTCAAGAAGTGAAACTTGTATATTATATTCATTCATTACACAAACACTGGTTTATTTATTTTAATGTTGATTATAACTGACAACTAGTAAAAATCCCAAATTCAGTGTCTCAGAAAATTAGAATATTACTTAAAACAGATTTGTAGAATGGTACATGGACTTAATTTTATATAGAGCTTTATCACCATTGAAACAGTCTCAAAGCACTTTACATATCAGCTCATTCACCCAATCACTCTCACATTCACACACCAGTGGGACAGGACTGACATGCAAGGCACTAGTCGACCACTGGGAGCAACTCCGTGTTCAGTGTCTTGCCCAAGGACACTTCGACACATAGTCAGGTACTGGGATCGAACCCCCAACCTCTCGATCAGAAGACGACCCACTACCACCTGAGCCACGGTCGCCCATTGGTAGAAATGTTGTCCAACTGAAAAGCATGAAGATGAAAAGTATGATCATGTACTCAATACTTAGTTGGTTTTGTCTGAATTACTGCAGCAGTGGGCGTGGCATGGAGTGGATCAGTCTGTGGTACTGATCAGGTGCTATGAGAGCCCAGGTTGATCTGATAGTGACCTTCAGCTCTTCTGCATTGTTGGGTCTGGTCTCTCACATCTTCTTCTTCACAATACCTCATAGATGTTCTATGTGGTGAAGGTCAGGCCAGTTTGATGACCAATCAAGAACAGGGATACCATGGTCCTTAAACCATGTACTGGTAGCTTTAGCACTGTGTGCAGGTGTTAGGTCCTGTTAGAAAATGAAATGTGCATCTCCATAAAGTTGGTCAGCAGCAGGAAGCATGAAGTGCTCTAAAACTTCCTGGTAGACGTCTGCGTTGACCTTGGACCTAAGGAAACACAGTGGACCAACACCAGCACATGACATGGCACCTCAAACCATCGCTGACTGTGGAAACTTTACACTCCACCTCAAGCAACGTGGATTCTGTTTCTCTCCTCTGTTCCTCCAGACTCTGGGACCTTGATCTCCAAAGGACATATTAAATTTCTTTTAAATTTGATAATTATAACTGACAACTCATGAAAACCCCAAGTTGAGTATCTCAGAAAATTAGAATCCCATTCAAAAATGTGGGTCAGCTGGAGTCAGAGCTTCAAGAACCACCACGTACAGACGTATGTGAGACATGGTTTCAGCTGTCACGTTGCTTGTGTCAAGACACTCTTGAACCAGAGACAGCGTCAGAAGCGTCTCGTCTGGGCTAAAGACAAAAAGGACTGGACTGCTGCTGAGTGGTCCAAAGTGATGTTCTCTGATCAAAGGACATTTAGCATGTCATTAATTCATATTGCCATGCTTCCTCTGCTCTCAATAAAGAAATAAGTGCATCTGTTGTCCAAGAAATTTTTTTTTTTTTTTTTTTTTAAACAAAAAAAAACAGAAAAATTATTCAGACAAACTTGAATTTTTGAATTCTGTAAAGTGAATGCAGTATGCTTCCATTCTAATCGGCTTCCTTAAGGGGTGGTGGAACAAAATCAACTATCGTGATCAAATTGACTATATGAATCAATTTTTCAATATCCAAAGATTAACAACATTTTTCAAATGGAAAAACAAAACCAGGGGACTCATTAATATGGATATTTTAATGACAGTCAACAGAATAAAAGATGCTGTGAGGTGTTCCTTATGAGTAGCAGTTGATTGGTGTCAAATTTAAGGTCAATAATCATTGAGAATGGGTTTGTAATGGAATGGAGACTTGAATAATGTAGTGATTAAGTAGCTCAACTAGTCATTCTTCAATGTTAGGATGAACCTTCTACATGTTTCTGCTTTATAAAGTCTCCAACACTGTGTTTCATTACCCATGGAAATGTGAAATATCTCAATAAAAACACTTGATTATGAAACGTTGCAAAAGATCAATGGAAACACTTTTTACACAAATACACGTCACAGAACGTGACGTACCTGGTCACATGACCACTTCTCTGAGAAAACATGACGTGGTACGTTTGGACAGAATGAGATCCATATATTTATTAGTATTAGACTTAATGATAATTAGTGCCACATTAGACGTGAAACAACCTTTGAATACAGAATGTTCTAATGAGGTGTGGCGCGTCCATCTTCCTACAGAAAAGTCTCACAGGATGAGATTTCAGAGTCACCAGGCTCCGCCCCCCAAAACAACCTTCAGTGGAAAAGCATTCTAAGACACATTATGCTTTGTTGACATTTAGAAATATTGCTTTTATTTTGTGTAAATCTGTAATGGAACCCCAGCTAGTGAAGCAGAGTATCAGTGTGTAGCAGGATGGAGAGGTAATCAGTGCCAGAAGATAAAGCCCAGTGGACCTGGGCCAAGTCCCAAATTAGCCCCTGATACAGAGGGACATTAGTCCCTGAAGGCCTGGAGGATCCACTTTTCTCCAGTTCTGTAATGTTCAAAAGCAGCGTTTGGTGTTTTTCAAAGCTTGTTTATCTCTTAAAATGTAGTTTTTCCTGCTCCAAGCCTGTAACATCTGCTGTAAAGTGTCATGGTGGTGAGTGTGGACTGTGTCTTTCTGAAGAATATCATCACATGCTGAGCGTCCAGGAATAGACTGAACATGTCGCTGAAATAGGAGCTGATTCTGGTTGTCTCTCCCTTTGCTCCATAGAGCCTCAACAACTCTAATATAATCAATTATACAACAGTTAGTGATTTGATTGGACGACAGACATGAATCAGGACTCCTTACGGATCATATCACTCCACTGTACAGCTGATCTAAATACCGTTAATTACCGTTACCACCACAGAACACTTACTACGTTCACAGTAAAGAAAATTATAGGGCTGCATGATTATGGCCAAAATGATATGATAATATTGTACTAATTATTTATCATGTTTGGGAAAAAATCTGTTTCTTTTGCACTACTTAAAAAAACAAACTATATATAAACAGTTTACAGTGCAAAATTAAACTTTAAATAAAAATTACACCAAAAAAAAGAAATTAACTCAATAATTAAAAATGTACCAAGAGTTAAATGAATAAATACACTATTTCATCACATGCAACTCACTGACCAATGGTTAACAAGTGTTTGATTAGATATGCAGCTGAACACACATTTAAATGTAAATATTGCTAACGATCAGGTTGGTTTAATGGTGGAAACCAAAATCATGATCACTATTAAAATGTGATTAATTGTGCAACCCTATGTCAAAAATAAGTGTACTTTAAAACGTTGTGTAAGGTCCAATCATCTGTGTGCGTGAAATAAGCTCATGTATTTATAATAAATCTAACGACCTTGGCTTTTGTCTTGTGACAGGTTTGAGTGGGACAAACTCTTGGAGAATGTGCACTGTTTGATCATCAGTGTGACAAAGACTGACAAGCAGGAAGCTTATATACTCAGGTGTGTGTGTGTGTGTGTGTGTGTGTGTGTGTGTGTGTGTGTGTGTGTGACACCAGCCCTACGCTAAAGAACAAATAGTGATATATTAAAAATAAATGTGTGTGTTGTCTGTCCTCAGTGAGAGTAGCATGTTTGTCTCCAAGAGACGTTTCATTTTGAAGACATGTGGAACCACCCTCTTACTGCAAGCACTGGTGCCTCTGCTGGAACTTGCCAGGGAGTACTGCGGCTTTGATGCTATTGAAGTAAGACGCCCCCGCCTCAAATTAACAATGTTCTGGATCTGTCGGTTTTAAACTCATACCAATTTATCACTTCCTGCAGAACTTCTTCTACTCCCGCAAAAACTTTATGAAGCCAACCCATCAAGAGTTCCCTCATCGAAACTTCCAAGAGGAAGTGGACTTTCTCAGCCAGATTTTCCCAAGTACGTATGATGAATATTTGATGGTATCTGGTGCGTCAGCGCTCCCTGTGGAAATGCTTTTTATAGCCGTGAGACACCCGCAGGATCCCAGTGCATTCCATGCTTCACGTTGTGTGTTTTGTGTCCATCATGTGATTCTGCAGATTTGTGTAACGTAAATAAACGTGCCTTTTTGTTTCAGATGGTGCAGCCTACTGTATGGGACGTTTGAACTCTGACTGCTGGTGAGTGTGAGAAAAACTCCAGGAAACATTCAAATGTATGAATCCCACATTTCCTTTTAACACCTCAACGTGCACAGGCCTCCTCCCTGTCCACGCCCACATTTAAATATGCAAATTATTTTAACATGAGACAACACCAGGATTCTCCTCAGAAGGGTCAACGACAGCCTTTATTACATTATATTATATTTATTCATCAGGCGCAAAGAAAGGATGAGACCTATAGCAGCATGAAGGACAGACATGATCAGAGTGTTGTTGTTTTGAATTAACATGTTATTTTAAATTAACATGTTATTTTGAATTAACATGACTCAAGTAAAAGTAAAAAATTCTTCTCCAAGTATTCAGTTCAAACTTCTGGTGTTTATAACAGTTCCAATATTACTGCAGGTCCTACAAAATCCCTCATTGAAATTTGAAAAGCACGTCTTAGAATCAGTTTGAATAAAATGTTATTTCTCGTCTCTACAGTGTTTGTATTTATTAATGGAGGATTTATACCAAGCATGAGTATCTCTAACCATCACTAGTTCAACAAATAACTTTAGGCTTTAACGTAAGGCTGGAAAAAAAAAAAGAACTCCAGCATGACTTAACAAAATTTGGTTGTCAGAGTACGTTTATAAATGATAAACGTACTCACGTTCCCCCTGAGAACCCTGTATGTTCTATACGTGAACAGCTGCAGAATGGTACATGTGTGCGTACTCCACCTCTGATGGTGTCATGGAGCTCCACACAGTTCATTAAATGAACAGAACATGTTTTTGGCTTAGACAATATGAGCCTCATGGACAGTGTTTCTCATATGGGGGTACGATGGCACTACAGGGGGTACGAGTGGAAAATTAACAAATAATGTCAGTCTAAATGATTAAAAACTATCACTAAATCAGTGTTTTTTAACTTTGGGGTCATGAACCCATGTGGGGTCACCTGGAGTTAAACACATTTTCACCTTGTTGAATATAAATAGTTCAACTAAAATACAGTTTAAAAAGAATTTATCTGAGCTCAAACTGGATCAATTTAATGAAATAAATTCTTGATTTAAAAAAAAAAGATCTAAAAAAGTTGTGAACCACTACATACTGTTTATTATCACTAATTTATTCCATTATTATGATCTATAGATGTTTTAAAATAGTTTTCTAAGCAAAGTGTTGTCGTCGGACAGAGGTGAGGGGCCTAGGTTGAGAAATAAGAGAAGTTTGAGAAGCACTGTTCTAAGCTGTAGCACCATGTGACAGGTACCTGTTTACCCTGGACCTACCAGAGTACTGGGAGAACAAGCAGGCTGATCAGACACTGGAAGTTCTGATGAGTGACCTCGATCCAGCCATAATGGACCAGTTCTACATTAAAGACGGTGTTTCTGCAAGTGATGTCACTCGTGTAAGACGTTAAACGTATTG
Source organism: Gouania willdenowi (assembly GCF_900634775.1). NCBI lineage: Eukaryota > Metazoa > Chordata > Actinopteri > Blenniiformes > Gobiesocidae > Gouania > Gouania willdenowi. The sequence continues at coordinate 25,099,147 of NC_041066.1, forward strand.
ATTGGTTCCTGATAGTAATCGTTAATGTTCTAAGTACGTCAGCTTACATCTGAACCATGTGACCACCGTGTTCTCAGATGAGTGGAATTTGTGACCTGATACCAGGTTCTGTGATTGATGCCACGATGTTCAACCCGTGTGGATACTCCATGAACGGGATGAAGACTGATGTGAGTGTCACTCTGGGGTGTGGGGGTTCTCCACACCAGGGCTTTGATGGTGCTTGTGCTGGTTGTGCTGCAGGGAACCTACTGGACCATTCACATCACCCCAGAGCCAGAGTTCTCCTATGTCAGTTTTGAAACCAACCTCTCCCAGACGTCCTATGATGACCTTGTTAGAAAGATAGTGGACGTGTTCAAGCCAGGGAAGTTTGTGACCACTCTGTTTGTCAACCAGGTAAACACAAGTTAGTTTGTTTTTATACTTTACTGTATTTTTCATTAAACAAAGACATCTGTCATCAAAAGTACACTTTTATTTTTTATAACACAAAACACTGAATAAAAAGAGACATACATAAAAGAAAAAGTTCCTTTTTGTCACATCTTTTGATGAAATTATGTATTTGTGTATTCAATTATCCATATTTAATTACATTAACTGAAATTATAATTATTATTTTTCCCCTGACAGTAAATTACAATTACTTTCTAAATTACTAAAGTTAATTTACAATTAATCACAATTACTGAGCCTTTAATAAATAACCCTTATTAAATGTAACCTTTCTCTTGTGTTAGCTTTCTGTTAGCATCTCTAATGCTAATGGGTCAGTTTGAGTAGCTGAATTAAATGGTACTCAAAGTTACTTTAGTTTATTGTTGGTAATAAATCTTGGTACGGGTCCCTTACATACAGTAAACATCTGGTGTTGAAACTTAAAAAGGAAGAAAACAAATCTTATTTATTTTCCACAGTCGTCTGTATAAAATAAAAGCTTTGTCAAAATGTACAATTACTTTGAATATAAAATACCAATGAATTCAGTTCAAAATAAATAATCAGGCTTTCAGTGTAGATACATTTATTAAATATATATAATAACTATTGTGTGTTTTTGCAGAGATCCAAATGTCGCAGCGTGTTTTCCTCGGCTCAGAAACTGGAGGGCTACAAACGCGTGGACCGTCAACTCGCTCAGTTCAACGACTACAACTTTGTTTTTACAAGTTACTCCAGGATGTGTCAGCAGAACCAGCCCAGCTGAGGGCGGAGCATGGTGGGCGGGGCTCCTCGCTTGCATCGTAGCTGTGATTTCCATCTCTTGCATGCAAAGCTCTTCTTCTGTCTCCATATTTCTCGCTGCCTCTTGCTGTGACCTTGAAATGCATGTAGAGGAATTAAAACACGCCCCCACAGCCAGTGTCTTCCCTCCAGGCTCCGCCCACACCCGACCAGGGCCCTGACATGCTCAGTCCGCCTCCCTCCTTAGATCTGCTGTGTGCTAGCATGCTAACATGTTAGCATTCTGAATGTATAAGAAACCAAACCTTTGATGTTTATATCTTGCACTATTTGGATTGGAGACCACACTGCTGTAGCACTGGAGGGAAGGGAAGGAGGCGTGGCTATGCTGGGCAGGGTTGGGCTCAATTATATTTTCAATTATCCATGTGTAATTACGATTACAGTGACCAGCATTTTTTCTAATTACAATTATTTTTTTTACCCTCAGAAAGACAATTACATTCTCAATTACTATTAATCACAATTAACAGCTCATAAATCATCTGTAAAATACACTGAAAAATAATGTCTATCATCTCATTTCTATTGGTTACTGTGAAAATATTAGTATTAATATCAGTGTACCCCTTGATTTATTTATGTTTTTAAACGGTAAAATGAAGCTTGATATGAAACATACTTTAATAATAATACTTATACTGTATATAGAAGTATAGCATTGTTCCACAGTTTAGCGTTAAATTCTAATTGACTTTATGGAATTCTCATGTCATTGACAATTACAAAGTCAATTATCTCAACTCAATTACAATTTAATTACGATTTCCACAGCAACAGTTAAAATTATAATTACGCCATAATTGCAATTACAATAATTCCATGTAATAATTGACCCCAACCCTGATGCTGGGCTTTAAAACTATTGATCATTGACAATCAATGGCCTGTTCTTTATCCAATCATTTAGAATCAGGTGTAGACGCTACACACACACTAACCCTAACACTACAGTGGGCTCTATCTACACATTTATTTTAAAATTACTGTTTATAAACAAAATATTAAATCAAACTTAGCTCAACACTTGGTTTTAGATGATTTCAGTGTGAATGTAATGATATTAAATCACAATAAATAACCATTAGCTCAGCCGTGATTGGTTAAAGATGAGGTGAGTTTGAACGTATGAATGAAATAGAGCGTTTTCATAGTTGCTCAGCATAGCAGTTTCCTTTAGACCCCCCCCCCCCCCCCCCCAATACAGGAACAATAGGGGGCGTGTGAGCATGTCAGCTGACCCTGGATCATTCTACACAGAACCACAACGTTAGCTGCTATCTTATTAAATTTACCCACAAATTACACTCACCAGCAGTTTGGTTTTGTTAAGCTTAACGTCATTGGTCTTTTAGGGGGGGGGGGGGGGGGGACACATAATGGTGCATGTGACTCCTAGTGCAGTGTAGCTCTGTGTTTCACACTTAAATAAATTAAACCATTTCAAACAGAATTAAATTCACCAACATGAGCTGGTTTCACTAAAGTGGGATTAGTAAATCCAGGGTAACAGGATGAAGTTTAGCCAAATTCAAGCTCATGTTTTATTGCAACCTGATTTATATTTTATATTTAGGATAAATGTGTCCATGAAGTAGATCACTTAATTTATTGATCAGAAACATGAGTTAAAATGGTGTTTCTCAAATGGGGGTACGTGTACCCCTACAGGGGGCACTGGAGAAAGTGGGAAATAAACTGACTGAAATGATAAAAACTATAGAAATAAATCTATTCCACTAAATCAGGTGTTTTTCAACATTGGGATCAAATTTCTGAAAAATATAGATTTTTAAAAATTTGTAATCTTTATTTTATTAAAACAATCTTTACTGTATTTCTATACTCTATTTAAATTAAAATGCAGTGAAAATAAATATCAGCTCAAATATGATGGAAAACTTATACTAGAAAAAAATGTCTTTGGGGTCGTTAGAAATACTTAATATTAAAAATCAAGGTTAAAATTATATTTACACGTTTCTTTTTAACCTCGGGGTCATGGGTCACATCTAATGTTTAACTGAATAAATTAAATACTGATTAAAAATGTATTTATAATGTTTTGATTGTTTTTCAAATTAAAACGACACATAAATCTAGTTTAAATGTGTTGACGTTGTGCATTAATCCTGTCTATTCTGTAACACATTACAAACAAACATAATTAAAAACTATAATTATAGACAAAACTAATGATCGATATCAAGATGAACCAAAGTTTGAAACCACTGCATTAAAAAATAGTGTTTCATATTTATGAGTAGTTACTGTTACATCATAACTACATCATTACTTTGAGCTGAAATTATTACATTTGTAAACTAAAGATTCTAAGATAATAAGTGATCTTTAGTTACAACCAATTTATCATAGAATTTTCATTTTCAAGTACATTATCTAAAAATTACAATTTAATTACGATTACGACAGCAACAGATTTTTAAAATTATGAATTATAATTACTTGATTACAGTTATAATTGAGCTTGACTCTGGGATGAGTGGAAAATGTTCTTTATTTTGCTGAAGGTGATTTATTTGATTGTTTTTAGTAATATCACGTGACTAGTGGTTAGAGTCTGTCCTCTGGACCAATCAGAGTGAGTTTATTCAAATAAACACCAGCTCTGAGCATAAAAACATCTTTGGAACACAACGTGATGTTACGCTCGTTTCCTCTACTTTTCCTTTGTTCCTTTGATGTTTCATCTTTTTTTTCCCAGGCTGTTAATCCAACATTTGACCTTTCACCTCAGAGACCACGTGAATCTAACCTCATCCCTGATTGGTGGAATCGGTCGTGTTACATCTCTGAGCAGCCTGCTCATTGGCTTACTGCTGACTCATTAGCATGCTAACCGTTAGCGCCTGCTAACTGATGCTATTCTACTTTGATGAAACCGCTGCTTCCGTTATATCCAGGATAAAATAATCCTGACTCAATCCCCTTATCCAGGTTTTTGTGAAATAGCCCTGGTTGTCCTTTATTATTACTATTTTTATTTTATTTTTTACCAGAGCCAATGTGAGCTATTCATGGTTAGATACATCTGAACTCTTTGATTTTTCTACAGTAACGTCAGAAAACAGTTTTGCAGTCGAATGGTTACATTTGATACGAAACTGATCTTTTGTATTTCTGCTGCCGACCAATCGTTTTCCCACAGCTTCCACATGTTTGCTTTGTTGTAATAATAATAATTCTAATAATAATAAAATGACTGACTTTTTCTGAGGTGCTCAATGTTCCAACATTTCATTTCTCCACTTTTAGTTTGTCAGAAGTGAAAGATGTCAGAGAATGTACTGAAGGAAACACTTTGCTTCTCTAATTCTTTCTTTAAACGGTCAACATGTGCTGAGTATACGTGTGCTTTGATCTTAATGCATCAATAAAACTATTATACCTGTGAAACTCTCTCACCTTTTATTCAAACATGTTTATCACAGCAGGGCCACAAACATGTGATGCTTTTTTCCTTGTTTTGATCAAAGTCATTCACAAACAGCTGCTAAAATAACAACTGTTAGGACACGTCTCAAACCTATGGTGCAGGGTCCAAATCCGGCCCTTTAGAGCAGATATAGGCAACTGGTGGACTGGGGGCCACATGCGGCAGTCAGTCTAATTTTATGTGGCCTCCAAAGTAAACGTACAAAATGAGAGAAAAATACACAAACAAAAGCAAGAATACATTAAAAAAAATACAAAGAATTATAACTTTGCAGAAAAATACAGTAAAAGGCGAGAAAAACACAGAAAATACTACAAAAATGAACAAAACGACAACAGTAATGCTCAAAATTACTCAGAAAAATAAACAAAATTACAGAAAATGACTCAGAAAAGCCACAGTACTAACAAACAAGCAAAACAACAACACAAATACACAAAAATAACTGAAAAAATAAATACATTCTATAGGAAAAACTACAGAAATGCACAAAATGCTTCACAACAAGCAAAACAACAACAATATGTGGGAGAATCACCAAACAACCAGTAAATCAGCTTCTTCCACGCTCGACAAACTGTAAATATTAATTAGAACCATAAATTCTGGAATTGTTCAAAAATAAGTGATTACTGGAAAAAACATAAATACAGAAATAATAACAATGTTGGGATATAACATACAGTTTAATGTCAATTTACTGTAATTTTCCAGTGGAACATGTACTCATGGTTGTGGTCAACAATAACTGTAATCATGTAATTGATAATTACAATTATGGTGTAATTATAATTTTAAAAATCTGTTGCTGTTGTAATCCTAATTAAAATGTAATTGAGTTCAGATAATTGACTTTGCAATTGTAATTACCATGACAATTCTATAAAAATTGTCAATTTTAATTTAACACACAACTGTTGAACCATGTTACAGTTTTATGTTCAGTTCTACACATATGTAATTAATTATTAAAATATGTTTCATATCAAGCTTTCACACATTTTAACAATCACATTTTTTAACCTTAACCTACACTGACACAAAAGAGGCTCAGACGCCCACACCAAAAATAATAGAACCAATATTTTCATTGTTGTGATAAAGCGCTATATAAAATAAATTGTTTGAAGCTCCTGAAATGACATTAATTTGTCATCCTTGTAAAGGTCAGACACTTTCGCTGCTCCCTCATCAGCCCAAAATTTAAATCCAGGATCTGTCCTGCCTGGTCATGACTATAAAGTGGTGTAAAATAAGAGCAAGAACACCGTACCAGACCAATATGGTGTTCCTCAGGAAGGGGTTCCTCGTTTGTTTGATCAGCTTTTTCCATCTGCAGAGACATTATAAAGGTTTAAAGGAATTGTAATTGACTGGGATTCCATAATAACCCACGATGGGGGTTCGTTCGTAACAAAATAGAACATGTCGGCTCTAATCTGAGCTGCCCATATACAGTAGTACCACATCAGATTTGGTAATAGCAGTCCACCTCTATCATAAGGCAAATACAACAAGGAAAGCTTAAGTCTTGGACGTTTGCTGTTCCAAATTAAATTGAAAAGGTTTTTTTTAACATTTGAAAAAAGGAGGGTTGAGGAGAGAGAAGTAACAGGTACAGAAAGTTAGGCAAAACTGTCATTTTTAAAATGTTTATGAAGTGATTCATTAAATGGTGATAGAAACATAACAAAAAAACAAGACAACACTGACTACAGATGAGAATACACAAAAAAGGACGGTTCAGAACAACTCAAGAATGTTTGACCAGAGAGACATGTAAACCCATGTAAATTTGCGATGGTAAAACAGGGGACGGGACCCAGATAAGCAAACTGCTTCTCTCGTCTCAAAAAAAAAAAAAAATGTAAAAAAAAAAAGTGAATGTAGCCATGTCGGAAATAAACTGAATAAATAAAATAAATAAAATAAATAAAATAAATATTGATTTGGGATGATTTTGAGATAAAATGTAAGACTGGGTGCTATGCAAAGATTTATAATAAAGTAAAAAAAATAAATAAAAAATATCCATTTCGAAACAACAAAACATTTATTTGTGAAATATTTACAATTATGGAACTCTATGTTTTGTTGTTTTCTAATAATAAAAATTCTGGTCATTTCAAAATGTTCAATTCAGCATCTTCCTTAAAAATAAACATCAATTTTTGATTCATAATTTAATTATAATAAAATATTATATACACAAATGTAGATATGCTAAATGTACCCTTCATGGTCTGCTTTAAAATTGGAATTTTTATTGTTTCAGAGATTTATTCAGAGATTACATTTATTGAATTTTTTTTTAAAAATACCCCTTGTACAATGTTTTTATTTTATTTCATATTTTCATTTTGTTGGCTTTTTCAACCTGGACACGACAAAAAAAACAAAAAAAAAAGTTGAAGATGACGTCACTACGCGGCGCCATTTTGCTTGGGTCTTTACTCAGTTAGGTAGAAATAAATTATTAAAGTGATCATAAATCACTGATTTGTTAAAATATATTAACGTCAGTGGTTCTGTACTCTCTGTAGTCCACAAACTCCAGTGTTTTTTTGTCACTGTAATCTAATGATGGTTGAACTGGACATCAGTATCCATGGAGACTAAACATGACCAATGTGTTTCTGCTCCACATTCATGAGAGAAATGAATAAAAAATATCAAAAACAGTTTATGGATCTGTTCTCTTACTTCTGTTATTTGGAGAACATTGACCTGGTTAATGTATGTAAGCTGACAGTACATGTTTTTATTGCACCAACAATAAATAAAGACTACAGTGTATAAACTACTGAGAGGTTTGATGTGATTAAATAATAGAATTATTCCCACTGATTCTACCAAAATGATGGACAAACTAAAGGTTTGGACCTAAAACCAAAAGTGAAGGTGAAGTCATTAGACAGGAGGAGAAACTGGTCAAAATGATTCTTCATCAAACTGAAAACAACAGAACATAAAGTCAACTGATGGTGATGACTCTCTGATAGTAAACGCCCCCTATATAGACTCTGAGCTACTGATTAGAGTCAGCTGATGGAGAACATCACAGATGTAGCCAATAACTCCTGATTGGTCCTCAGAAAACCTTTACCAATCTGTTCACAACAATGTGTGGAATTAAACCTGATCCTCTAGACATTCTGTAGTGTACACACCACTAGTGTCTGGTTTTTTACTAATAATAACTTCTTGTAATAATAATAATAACACATTTTATTTCTCAGGCACCAGACGCATGTTGGGCTTAGAGGGGAGATGTTGGATGTCTACTACGTAGCAGTGGAAGTTGAGTCCATGTTTCCTGAAAATATTGCCTTGTGGGAGTAGATAGATGGTGAAGAGAAGGGGCCCCAGGACAGAACCCTGGGGCCCCAGAACTCACTCAAAAAGTTACTTAAAAAGGTTTGATTCAAACTCAGTTGATTACAATGGATTAGTTGCCTGTGGGCGGGGCCTAGTGGTCCACACACCAAATACAACCCAGTGATACACTAAGAAGATTCACTTAAAACAAGGCCAAATGTATTTGTATAAAGTATTTCATACACAAGGCAACTCAGTGTGATTTACATGATGAAAAAGTACAACAGAAAACATTCAACAGCTTAAAATCAATAAGAACATTTCAAATAATCAGTAAAATCATTTAAAACCATCAACAAACACATGACATCAACAGTTTTAAAGAAGTTTGAGGGTTTTGTGTCAAGGCAACACGTTGATGATTCAGCTGCTGAACAGTTTCCTCTATTGTTTTTGGGTTCACTGTAATAAACTCTAACATTGTAGTTGACTCCTCCCTCAGTGGTTGAAGCTGTTTTGCTGCTTTGTTCTGATGTTTGACCTTATTGATTGTATTTTTTCATTGAAATATACAGAAAATTCATTGCATTTTCCAGTTGACAGTAATTCATCTGATCTGATCTGATCTGGGGGGGTTGTGAAGAAATGAAATAATAAAAATTCAGGGGATGTTCCAATTAAAAACTGCCACTCGGAACTCAGAACCATGACTTCCTTGTACAAGTGGAATGCAGCACATTTTGTTGGAAATCCCTAACGACTCATCTCATGTTCCATTGGGTCAGAATGGTTGACCCAGGCCCAATACGACAAACACTGATACTATAGTAAACATAGAAAGGACCCAGAAACTACATTTCTAACTCTCAATGCTATAGGGACCTTTGGTAGCCATACTGTATATTTGATATATATTTGATATGGGTTACATCTCCATCCTGAGGGTCCAGCTGTGTTCATGACAATCTTGTGTTTGCAACATGCAAAGTTAGGAGAACAGGACGTGAAAAGGACTTTTTGTAGAACAGAACTGTATCATAAGCTTTGCTAATATTACTGCTAACACAGAGAAGAAGGTGAAGAGGATCAAACGTAAAAAATGACCATCTGACAAAAGGAGTCACTGACATAACCATAACGTGACCTACAGTACATGGCTATTCTGTTACAGATGATGTGACATTTTGGAAATATATGATACTGAGTGACAATAAATCATGTTTTAAATACAGAAATGTGTTGTCTGCCAAAAAAAAATAAAAAAATAGAGATTTACATAATCATTTAAATGATTGAACTAATGTATGGACATATAATAAACATTAGGTCAAAGATACACTTTACCACAACCAAAGTTTTTCACAAGTTTGGAAAAAAGTTTGTAACGTAATATGTCAGATAAATTGATCAAGTTCAGCAATGCTTTGACCAATCAGAATGTTTGACACAGCGTTGTAAAGCTCAGAACTTGTAGAAATTGGTGATATCAAACACTATGGGAGTGGCTTTAGCCCTGGCCAATCAGAGCTGGGTAATGGAGGGGACGGCCATTTTATGTACGAGCGTTATGCAGATTTCTCGACAGTGAAATGGCAGCGTTTATCTGATGACACAACTTTAACTTATCAAAATACTTTATGCACATTGGAGCAACAACAAACTATTGTATTTTCTGGTTTTGTGGCGTTGTTTTTGTACGTAACATACCTGACCTGTAAATCAGTGGATTCAGCTCAGCCTGTAGTTTCACGTAGACTCTTCTTAGAGAACTCTGTGTTCTATTTCATAATATTTCGTGTGATGTCTCACTATGGGATGTAACCTCTGTCTGCATTCCTCAGAAGCATTTATTTCAATCTGCCAATCTTGATTGGCCGATGAAGCGCGTCCGTCCACTAGGGGGTCACCCACCTCCTATAAAAGGAGGACACGGACAGACGCCATTTGTCCACAGGTGGATTTTCTTTATTCCAATCGATGGACGCTGACAGGAATAGCTCCTGCTCTAGACCACAACAGGTGGAGAAGTAGGTAAAACACAGAGCTTACCTTGCTTTGATTGGTAAGTCCTGTAATTCACTGAGGCCCAAAGGTAGTGAACCTCGGGGCCTCAGCTCCAGCTAACGGCTCCTTTCAACGCTGTTGCTCCAGCACACGTTGGTCCCCAGGGGCTTTTTGACTCCGGTGTTATCCCCGCTGCACGCTTCTTGCCGCAAGGCACAGTTTTCCACCTCCGTCCTGACGCTGTGGGCCCTGAGTGGCTCAATCTATCAGCCGTAGGATTATCACAGAGTGTGATCTCCACGAGTGCTTGCAGCCCCTCCACTAAGTCTCTTTATAACCATAGGTGGAGGCTTTTTGATGGGTGGGGCTTCCAGATGAACCACTTTCCTTTTCAGTGCCCGGTGGGAGTGATTTGTCATTTCTGCAGGACCTGATTGACCAAACCAAAGCCTTTTCCACCGTGAAAGTGTATTTGGCGGCGATTGCCGTCTGTCACGTTGGCTTTGGGGATAATTCAGCCAGTCAGCACCCGCTGACCTGCTGGTTTATGAAGGGAGCACGTAGGCTCCACCCCGTGTCCAGACCACTGGTACCATCGTGGGATCTGGTGGTGGTTTTGGAGGGACTTTTCCCTGGTGATGCAAGGATCATCCTGAGACCCAACCCTGCCTTTGTGCCAAAGGTTGTGGGCTCGTGTTCTCCCATTGACCTTTTGGCCTTTTTTGCCTCACAGGGTGAGCAGCAGCAGCCGAATGTGTTTGTGTGATTCACACTTATATGGATATGACGAGGAGCCTCAGGAGGAGTGATCAGCTGTTTGTCTCCTGGACCAATCCCCGTAAGGGGAAGCCTGTTACTAAGCAACTCCGTGCTTTGGCTTACTCATGTCAGGGTTTGCAGCAGTCTACGGGTCACACACACTCTTCTCGGGGTCTTGCCACATCCTGGGCTTTGTTCAGGGGAGTGTCTGTTCAGGACAGCGAGTTGGACCTCACCCCTCACCTTTATCCGCTTTTACATGCTGGACGTTTCCACACCGTGTGTGGCACGGGTGGTTTTACTGTCCTGATGTGACACCGCTCGATAAGCATGTTGGGGCTGAAGAGGTTAAAAAAACAGGGATAAACTAAACACATGAACCACAAATAGCAAATTATTAATGAAATCAATGTAAGCATCATAAATCAGACTGTTGGCCATTATTAACAACTATAATACAGTCTGACAGAACATTCTAAACATTGCTGTTGATGAGGATCAGAAACTTTTCACTACACGGACCATTATTTACCAACAACTGCTGCTTCTTCACACATGAAAAGTACAATATGAACATTACAGTTGTCAATAGATTATCAATCATTAATTTCAATAGTAGAAGCCTGGATGTTAATTTCAATAACACCAAAAAATATCCAAACCACTTTAAATAATTAATGAATCCTGACAAAGGACTGGGTTTCCATCTAGACATGAACTCAAGTGCATTGAGAGAAACAACAAGAGTGTGAGTGGCTGTAAACATGGATAAAAATATGAACTAGAAGGTGTAGAATGTATGTTGACAACTTATTAAAATGTTTATCATAATCTGTAATGAAAAGAACAAAAATATATTGATTAGCTTAAAATATAAAGCACCAGGTTCAGTTTTAACGTGAACTTAGAATTAGCAGGTAGTAGAAACTAGAAAGTAGGCAGGATTAATTAAGTTTAAGCTTATTCTTACCCATTTAAAATATGTTCTTTTCAAACTTTTGATTTGTATGACCTTTAAAATAAACTTTCATTCATTCACTCATAGTTTATCCTAATGTAAAACAAATGAATACTATCACCTCATTGCTTTCTTTTTTAGGATACAATAAAATTAAGAGTCACATTATTCATTTTGAATGAATTCAAATGTTCTTCTGCTCAGATCCGTGTTTACGTTAAAAGATGTCACAGCGGTGAAAAAATGGAAAGTAGAATACAATCATAATAAATCAAAATTCATAAAGACTGAGTAGATTACATTAAGACTGAAAACAAAACATCACTATTGTTTAAAATGATTTGACATTTGAGGAACGTCACCTGCTCAACATTCCTGTGAACGCAGCCTAAGGCCTGAAATAAAGCGTAGTAACCACGTTTTCTGACCTGCTGTGAGTGTTTCTAACAGTAACAATGTAATTAATATCTTATATATATAAAAGAAATAAAACAATATGTCAGAGGTTTTGTTTTATAACCAAGTATGTTTTATTTTTACACTTTAACAGAAATCACAACATTGAACTATTTACAAACATCAGATATTTAAGTTTGAACATCTAATGAGATCCTCAGCGTTCACGCCACTGCTTTGAGGCTCCGCCCACTCCTCAGATGAGGAAGATGATGTCATCAGCCACCATTACCTGGTTGTCGTCCTGCATGCGGGTCAGCGCAGCTCGTACCTCGGCCTCTAGGAACTGCTGCTGACGCTCCGTGTTGATGGCGTCCATTAGCGACGCCATCTTGACGGACTGAGCATGTGCAGACTGGAAGACGGCAAACAGCGACGACTTGAACTCCTTCAGCCTGAGGACAGGACCACACACACTTTAGTTACACACACACACACACACACATCAGGGAGGACGTCAAACACCTCTCAGCAGAGAGCTCCGCCCCCTCAGGCTCCATTGGCTCGTCGGCTTGCTGCGTCTTGGCTGGTTTCGGGGTCCCAGCCTGAACTACACACACACACACACACACACACACACAACATTTGAACTTTAATGACCATTTATTCTGAACCTTCTAAAATTATTACAGTAGCTCCGCCCACTGCAGGATCAGCACCAACCAATGAAAAAAGGGATTTCCTCTGCTTTGATGATTGAATGGATATTATTATAGATTATTGATTTCTGAGCTTTAATCTACATTTATTTCACTGTTTTATACTATATAGTATTAGGGACACATTAAAATAAAATTAAAATCTGGGCACTACAAGATTACGGTTGTAATATTTTTGATTCAAGTCATAATTTTATGAGAATAAAGTCTTTTTTTGATTAAAGTCGTAATATTTCGAGATTATAGTCGTAATATTTCGAGATTATAGTCGTAATATTTTGAGATTAAGGTCGTCATTTTGAGAATAAAGTTCTATAGTGATAATATTTTTCAATTAAAGTCATAATTTTATGAGAATAGTCAAATTCTTTTGAGATTAAAGTTGTAATATTTTGAGATTAAAATCATAATTTCAAGATCAAAGTGGTAATTCTCAAAATATTATGACTTTAATCTTGAAATATAACAACTTCATTCTTATAAAATTACAATATTAATCTTGTAGTGTTCAGATATCTTTATTTTAATGTGACATTAATATGCAGTCTTAATAATAATTAAATATTTAATACTTACTCTCTGGAACCTCCTGATCTTCACTGAAGTCGTAGGGACTGTAGGTCTCATCACCCTGGGAGCCATGGCGCCCCCTGCAGGACAGAAAGCAAAGATTAGTAACTAAATAAGTAAACTTTATTTAAACATTTTAAATAGACATTTAAACCACAAAGTGTTTCACAAAGATTAAAGACACATTCATAAACAAGAAATGTAAATTCATGTGGGCAGCTCTGACTGTCTGTGAGACTAGAATCATTTCGTAACAAAGTAACACATAAATAATGGGTTTCTAAGCTGCTACATGACCTACTGTACATGGCTAATTTTTGTTCAGATTGAAGTAGGACCGTTAGTGGTTAAACATGATATGAAACATATGATACAGAGTGACAATAAATACAGAACTCTGTAGTCCACAGGAGATTTACATCAAATATGAAGCCAATTCTCATCATCAAAGGCTATAAAAGCAGAAATAATTGAACTAATGTATGGACATCAACTGCAGCAAGTTTGGTGATAATAATAAACATTAGACTAAAGATTCACGTTTTTGTAAATAAAAGTTCAGGCTGAAGCCCACTTTACCACAACTGTGCCAACGTTTTCCACACATTTGTAAACAAGTGTGTAACTGTAATATGTCAGTCAAATTAATTCCAATCATTGTTAATGTAGGTGTTGAAATGAACACATTTTTATTCAGGTTTCTGCTGTGCCATGCGTAATGCTAATTATGGTTCCACTCTTTGGTGGCGTTACGCATGTGTGTTATTCAGCAATGCTTTGACCAATTGTTGTAAAACTCAACCTGTAGAAATTGGTGATATCAAACAATATGGGAGGGGCTTTAGCCATGGCCAATCAGAGCCAGTAGTACGGTACAGACTAATGGTTTCAAAGCTTCTTCTTGTTGTGGTTTCAACAATTTATCCAGGTGTTTTAAAAACTTCTCCGTGTCGGCCGCCATCTTTGTTTTGATACTGCTTTGTGCACAGGATATGACATTTGTTCCTGTTCGGCTCTCATTGGCTCGATCGGTCATGACATCATCTTTTCAACGCATGCGTGAAACACGGCCTAGTTTACAGTAGTTTACGTTACTATTTAAAAGGTTGAAACTCTGCAATTTAAAAATAATTACAAATTTATGTTTTGAGTGAATTCCGATTTATTTTGGTTTTTGAGTTTATGATCTTTGATATTTGCACTATTTGTTTTGTATAAATTAATATTTATTGCACATTTTGTTTGCATTATTAAGGGAGAAACACACCATTTCAAACTCAACAGTCTGTGTTATTCAGCACTGATTTTATATTGAAATAAGACTGTTGTGTTAAAATAAAGTTACATTTGTGTTTTATTTATTACATATACACATAAATTACAGTAGGTTTAGTTTGTTTCCTATACCAGCGGTTAAAAATTGTCTAGTAAATCTGTTATTGATTTCGTCGACTAAAATTGCTTTTTCTGATTTTGTGGCGTTGTTTTGGTACGTAACATACCTGACCTGTATATCAGTGGATTCAGCTCAGCCTGTAGTTTCATGTAGACTCTAGACTATATAGATCTGTGTTTATTTTGTGACTCACAGCAATGGGAAAATGCTGAGTTTACTGAGTTGTGGACTTTTCCCTCTTTGAACATAATGTCCTGGTGTGTGTGCTGTGAATGTGTGTTAGCTACAGTTGTAGCTTCTATAGTTTCTTATGACTACAGTGAGGAATAGAATGTGTGATTTCATTCCTTCTTTACAACATTTACACCCGTGAGAGTCACAGAGAATGGAGCTGCCCCCGCCGGTGGGTCCGTTGGGTTTGAAGAGGTTAAAAGAATCTTAAGAGTCTAAAGAACGAAGGAAGAGAGGAAAGTCGTTCTACAGCTTCAGGCTGATCTCCATGTTTGAGGAACCATCAGGAGGTTCATTCACCTCTTCCTCTGGGATCTTTGAGAACGCTGCGTCGACGCCTCCTCATCCTCTTCCTCCTCTGACCCAGAGCCAGGCTCCGCCCTCGATCGTTTCTTCACTTTCTCCAGAACCTGCACACACGAGGGTTGGGGTTAATTACAATTACATTCCATGTTCAATTACAACTCATTTGTGATTACAGTGACCAAAATTTAAATTATTATTTTTTCCCTGAAAGTTAATTACAAATACATTCTTAATTACTAAATGTCAATTACAATTAATCTCAATTACTGATCCTTTAATAACATTAAATGTAACCTTCCTCTTGTGTTAGCTTCCTGTTAGCATCTCTAATGCTACGACACGCTCAATATTTACCTTTAAACAATTTTCTTTGGTAGAATGTTTTTTTTATTTTATTAAAAATAAAAACACCAATGTACTGACCATAATATGGCCCAAATACAAAAAAGATGACTTCAATAAATAAAAAAAAGTGTTAAAATGCAATTATTTGGGTTTCACATATTTTTGTTGCATTTGAACATTTTATTCGTTGATTGAAAATTATGGAAGGTCGTTTATGAGAAAACAGTGAAAATGTGAAACAACAAAAACCATGGGTTTATACATTAGATATTACACTAGAAGAGGAAATGTACATCTAATCTGCTGTTCACATTAAAAATGCATTTTATTTATTTATTGTTTACATTGAAAACGCAGGTCGTATAATTTTTTTATATATATATATATAAAATTCACATCAGATTTTTTCTCACGTTGATAATGCTCGTCTGGTTTTATGAGCTTCAACATAAAAAATTTGATGTGAATTTTAAAGGTAAAGAAAAAAAAATTATACGAGTGAGATATCTAATGTATAAACCCATAGCTCGATATTATTAATTATTTAATATGATTTTACAGTTGTTAGTGGTGAAGAATAACAAGCATAGGCTTCTTTCTGTCCCTTGTTGAATGAATCAAATGATTTATTTATTAATTTTCTTTTTTGTTTGTTTGAAATAAATAAAAACTTTTGATTGAAGTGATTTTTCTTTTTTGATTGAATAATAAAGACACTAATGTACCTCCATACAATTACAAATAGTTAAAATAAAATAGTATAAATAATATCTGAGCTGGTGCAATTTGTCACTAATTCTGTATTTGTAACAACGTCACAAACACGATCAAAACAATAATTATAGAAAAAGAAAAAAGTCTTTGGGGTCGTCAGAAAATTACAGTGAGACGTACAGTGAGGCGTTCACTGACCTTTTTAAAGTAGGCGAACTGAACGAGCTCCACCGCCACCTCTGAGTCCTCCAGCTCCACAGCTTTACTCATACGGGCCTTAGCGTGGGCCGTGGACAGACGGATCAGCGTCTCCAGACTACGAGCCGTCACTGGGGACGTCTGAGGAGGAAACGGACGCCATCAGGTAACCATGGTGATCATGATAATCTTCATCATCATCAGCTCACCCTGGCGATGTCACTGCCCAGCTGCTCCTGGCTCCGGAGGCGTGAGTACTCCTCTGCGATGTGATTGGCTGCCTCCTCGGTCAGCACGGGGGTCACGCCCTTAGCGATGTGGATGTACTTCCTCATGAACTCTTTACTCACGATCTTATCCCTGGGACGCAGGACGCACAGCGTTACACGTACACAGAGTGTTAACATTGTGATTGTTACACAACGGGTAAGGAAGCGCGTTTCAAAGCAGAAGGTCCGCAGTTTTTGGACGTCCAGACGACTGCGTCGACGACATTAAATTCTAAATCAATATAAATGACGCAACGTCAAGTGGCCGTCGCTGTGTGTAGAGCTGAGGCTGCAGCGGTGACGGCTGTACACTTCCTCTACTTACTGGGGCCAAATGAAAGTGGAATACTTCATGAATAAACCTTTTAAATCATAATTATATATTTATTGTGAACTCATCCTTTAGAAACTCTAAGTTGATCATTTATGTATGATAAGTGCTGTACACTGTACACGTCAGTAACCCATGGTTTACATACTCAGGGTTGATTGACCCACTTCATACCAGCTGTAATGGAACCAGATACCCAGAGTTTGTTGAACCTCCTTTCTGGAACAGGAATGTGCTGATAACGTGATCTTATGTTAGAGCAGCTCTTACTTCTTCCTTTTGCTCCCGTGCAGCAGGTTGTTGTGTTTCTCGTAGATCTGCAGCTCCTCGTGTTCCTCTGCTAAAGTGTCAGGGTCTTCAGTGGCCAGAACGTCTACGGTTCCTCCCAGAGCCATGGCTGAAACACACACACACACACACACGTCTGAACTGGTTCACATGCTGCAGTGAGTCTAGAACTGGTTCTAGTCCTGGTTCTGACCTGCCCCCTCCTGCTCGTGTGGGTCTCGGTACCGGTGCATTCTCAGCACGTGCTCAGAGATCTCTCGGTCCTGCTCGGCGTCCATCTGGTCCAGCATGATGAAGAGTAGGTCAAAACGGGACAGCAAGGAATCCTGGAGGCCGATGTTCTCCATGGGGGTTTTATACTGGTCGTACTGTGGAGAACAGGGAGCAGCTGTAACACGTGGACGTGTGGAGCGGGCTGTGGGTGGGGGTTCTGTAAGTGACTGTGACGATTCCGTGTGGGTGTGACACTCACCCTGCCGTAGACCGGGTTGGCCGCTGCCAGCACGGAGCAGCGGGCGTTGAGGCGGGCATGGATCCCGGCCTTAGCGATGGTGACCCGGCCCTGCTCCATCACCTCGTGGATGGCCGTGCGGTCCATGTCCGACATTTTATCAAACTCATCGATGCACACGACGCCACGGTCGGCCAGAACCATGGCGCCCGCCTCCAGACGCCGCTCGCCTTCATGGTCACAGATAGACCAGAGTTACAGACGTGTTACAGACGCTCACAGCCTCCAATCACACTCTCACCTGTTTCCTGGTCGGTGGTGACGGCGGCGGTCAGACCCACACCAGATGAGCCCCGCCCAGTGGTGGGGATGGCTCTGGGCGCCGTGTGCAGCACGTAACGTAGCAGCTGAGACTTGGCCACTGACGGGTCACCTGGGAACCAGAGGATGAGGAGCATCAGACACAAAGCACAGACGGCGCTACAGACGGCGCCACCAGGGCCGTACCAATGAGCAGGATGTTGATGTCTCCTCTGATGCGTGAGCCGTTCTCCAGAACCTTCTCCACGCCGCCCAGCAGCATGCACAGGATGGCCTTCTTTATGTACTCATGGCCGTGGATGCTAGGAGCGAGGGAGCGAGCTAGCTGGTCAAACACGTCCTGAGGGAGAATAACGACATTTAAAGTCACGTTTACATCATGAATCATGTTTAATGTAAAGACATTTATTCACCTCCTATTATCCATGGGGTCAATTTCACACATTTCAACATTTATCATTCAAAAAATGCTTCGATATTTTACACTTTTTTCTAATATGGATACAAGTTATTAACCATAAAATTATCATGATGATTTTTTTCCACTGTGTTGAACCAGGGCCGTCCCTCCATACATAATAAATAAATACATAAACGCATGATAAAAGATATCCAGGAAGTTTACTATTATTTGGTTCAAAGTATAAAGTCATCTTAAAGATTTAGAAATAAAATGTGTTAAAACTAAAAGTGACCAAAAACTGTAGAAAATTTGGTAAAATTGGTTAAAAGTTGCAAATTAAAGTTGCCAAAAACAAACAAGAAAAGTGGTAAAAAGGGTCAATATCAGAAACATTTGTGACTGGCAAAATATGGAGCAAAAATACATCAAAAGGAGCAAAAATATGGTAATAAAAAGTGATGAAAATAGGTTAAAATGTTTAAACATTCTTACGATGGATCGACTCCGACTGAAGTTCCTGATTTTGGCCACGTCGTCAGCAGAGAAGTTGGGGGACACTTCTTTACTCATTTGTTTGACGTTGCAGGCGATCATGATGGTCCTGGTGGGAGACGAGAGGAAGGAGCTACGTTAGCCGCAGTAAGCTAACCAACAAACCCAGCTCTGTGTGGTCACCTGACCTGAAGGTTCCCGAGGTGAAGCCTCCTTTCTTCCCAGGCAGACAGCGGTACGTGCCCACCACCTGGACCCTGTCTCCAGGTTTGACCACGTCCACCAGGTCGTTGTCCAGGATGATGTCCACGGAGCGTGGCAGCTGACCAGCAGGAGCTTTCTCTGGCATCTCCTGAACCGTGATGGTCTGATGGTCCTTGTAGATGGACAGACCAAACTCTGTCTCCAGGGGGTTGTTCTCCTCATCCTGTCACAACACAAACAGCTGGAGTTAGTCACGATGGAAGACAGGGGGTGGAGCCACAATCATGTGACAATAATGACCAATCAGAGCATTAACACAGGAAACTACAAAACAACGATGTGGTTTCTGGACTCATTTTGTGTTTCTTTGAATAATTTTGTGTCTTCTTTCGACTCATTTTGTGTGTTATTGGTGTTTTTTTTGTGCGTTTGACTCACTTTGTGTTTTTCGACTCGTGGAGGTGATGTTTTAGTGGTGTTTTGTTTATTTCTATCTGTAAACAGTGTAACTTAAACTAATGGATGTACTTTGATGATATTTGAAGAAAATAACAAGCTCTTACTTTGGTGGGGTAGATGGCGCTGGAGGGGAAGGCGTCTAAGGAAGTCAGGTCCGTGTACTTCCTCTCCATCGTCTTCTTGGTGGCGGGACAATAGTGAACGCTGCGTACCACTTTGGGCCGGACCAGAGAACCTGTGTGTGTGATGGGTTAAAGGTCACTAACGTGCACACGCTGCTCCGTGCATCCTTCTACAGTAACACTCACACTTGGTGATGATCCCCTCCACACACACCATGCTGCCCAGGAGTCTGGAGGTCAGGGTTCGGGGGGAGACGTGTTTGGAACCAAAGCTTCCCTCCAGGCCCACGAAGAACTCCTCGTACTGCTTAGCGTAGGTGGCGTCCACCGAGGCCACCAGGTCCTTCAGAGCTCGCTGGAACGCCAGGAGCTCCTCGAAGGAGTTGTTCATCAGCCTGATGGAACATTCGCACCATCAGGACATCTCAGTGGTTTAGGTTCAACACTTTAAAACAACATTTACAGAAACACGTGTACGTAACACCATTAATAATAATAATACAGTGTCGCTGTCAGAAATACAATAATGAGACTCTACGTAGAGTCTTTACTTCCTATAACCTTACTTTACAGCTCGGTGTATCGTCCCTCCCTATAGCCTTACTTTACAGCTCGGTGTATCGTCCCTCCCTATAGCCTTACTTTACAGCTCGGTGTATCGTCCCTCCCTATAGCCTTACTTTACAGCTCGGTGTATCGTCCCTCCCTATAACCTTACTTTACAGCTCGGTGTATCGTCCCTCCCTATAGCCTTACTTTACAGCTCGGTGTATCGTCCCTCCCTATAGCCTTACTTTACAGCTCGGTGTATCGTCCCTCCCTATAGCCTTACTTTACAGCTCGGTGTATCGTCCCTCCCTATAACCTTACTTTACAGCTCGGTGTATCGTCCCTCCCTATAGCCTTACTTTACAGCTCGGTGTATCGTCCCTCCCTATAGCCTTACTTTACAGCTCGGTGTATCGTCCCTCCCTATAACCTTACTTTACAGCTCGGTGTATCGTCCCTCCCTATAACCTTACTTTACAGCTCGGTGTATCGTCCCTCCCTATAGCCTTACTTTACAGCTCGGTGTATCGTCCCTCCCTATAGCCTTACTTTGCAGCCCGGGCGTCGTTGCGCCTCCTCAGGTCGTTGATGTTCACTATGAGTCGGGCTTTGTTCTCACTGATCATGTCCCGTACTTTGCTCTGGTAGATGCCCTGGTCCTGCTGCAGAGAAACAAACCACACGGATCATAAATAGAGGATCTGAGGAGAAACTATTGTCTCAACAAACACTTTACACGCTTTAAAAACATCAGTTTTCCCTTAAAATAACTTTGTACTTATAGTATGACTTACGTCGTCGTCCAGAAAGTCCAGGTAGTCCCTCTGAGCCTCCCTCATCTCCCGGTCATCCACCACATCAGTAGACATCGTTCTTTGCTGCTTTTTTCAGCTCAAATCAGAGAAAAATGACACAGAGTCAAACACTGTTCCTGCTGCACACAAGTCCCGCCACTGAAAGGTTTTCGCGCCACAGCGTGCTCGTTACACGTTGAACGTAAACCCTGATTGGCCAGCGTCAAGATGTCGTCCAATAGGATATTTTCTAACCTCTCATAGCCCCGCCTACATACAAATTCCCGCGAAAAGGGAACCGGAAAAGGAAAAGGAAAAGGCGGGGCTGAAGAAAAGAGAAGGAGCTGCGATATCATGTTTATCCAGCAGGTGGAGACAAAACTTTACTTTATTTTTATATATTTAATGACTTTATGATCATGTTTGTGATACAGTGTTATATATATATATGATATTTTCATTAGATTTATATTTGAGGAAGTGAAAGTATAGAATACAGTTGCATGTAGTGTTTTAATTTGAAAAATAATAACAAAAAACATAATTTTAATCACTTTTTTTATCATTTACTAGACATTCTCATTTTACGTTGAGGCGGTGGAGGATGCTGAATGTAACTAATAAAGTAACTTTTAATCTAAATGAGTAACTTTTAGAAACAAATAATCAGTAAGTTACTTTTTAAAGGAGTAATCAGATTACTTTATGAAGCTGTTCACAGACAGAAACAAAGCAGCTGTAATAATATTAACCTGTTTGTTGTGGCGATGGAGGGGCGTGTCCAGTGTTTAAGCCCCGCCCACACCTGCATTCATCCGACAGGTGAAGGTTGGAGTCCGCAGAGAGAGGAGCTGCTCCACCTGACAGGTGAGTGTTAGCATCACCTGAGACACGCACGAGCCTGTGCGCGTGCACAGCGCTGTGGGGACGCAGGTGGATTACTTTGATCACGTGATAGGATCTGTTCTGAGGGTCACATGATCGAAATTCATGTCACTATTTAGAATGATGATCAACCTGACTCAGCAAAAAACAAACAGTGTTATTATTGTCTTTATTTATGTTGTTTTGGGTTTTTTTTGTCTTTTTTGTATATATTTTTATTTTATTTTTTGTGTTTGTGTATTTTGCTGTTATTTTATGTGTTTTTGGAGTCATTGTGTATAATCTATTGTCCTTTTTGTGATTCTTGTCATTTTATTTGTTTTAGTGATTTTTTTGCTGTCATTTTGTGTGTTTTTGTTGTCATATTTATGTTGTTTTGGGTATTTTTTCCATTTGTCTTGTATTTGACGTGTTTTTGTTGTTTATTTTGTGTATTTTGCTGTTATTTTGTGTTCTTTATTCATGTCTTTATGGGTATTTTTTTTTGTCCATTTTGTATATATTTTTCTCTCATTTTATGTGTTTTGTTATTCTTTGTATTTTGCTGTCATTTTGTGTATTTTATTTGTCCTTTCATGCATTTACAGTGGAGGCTGCATCACTGTGATATACATACACACACACATATATATATATATATATATATATATATATATATATATATATATATATATATATATATATATACTGTTATATATATGTGTGTGTGTATATATATATATATATATATATATATATATATATATATATATATATATATATATATATATACACATATCAGATGTAACCCATGGGAACCAGTTGGAAACAGCACCAAGCTTTGTGTGTGTGTGTGTGTGTGTGTGTGTGTGTGTGTGTGTGTTCATTGACTGTAGTGAAGCTACAGGTTATTCTACATACCTGTTCCTCTGTCTGTCCTCACTCTGTATGTTTGTGTTCTTCATCACTGAGGAAGAGTGTGAGCTGACGTCAGCACTAACAGATCAGACTCAATAATCAACAAACCGGATGTGACGCCTCCAGAGTTCAGACAAACATCAGCTCCTGTAAAACAAGTCTTATTTCATCCTCACATGATACTAAATAAATACTTTACATTCGTTAACACTTCACAGAATATGAAGCTTTCAGATTAAACCTAAAAATAAATCAACAAAACCAAAGCGAACAGTCGACACCTATATTATAAAAATGTTTCGGCCTTAAAGTGGTTCCTGTTTTATTTTTATTGTATCTTACATTAATTATTACTAAATTAATCTGTCAAAAAATACTATTTAAAAAACATGAATTGTATTAGGTATTTAATATTTATATGTGTTTATTTTTGTAACTAATATATAAAAAGTGCTACAATGATAAATTATGAATATTCTAATTTTCCAGTAAATATTCTTTCTTTAATTGAACCAAAACCAGTCCAAAGGTTCATTTAGCATCAGTGATTGACGGACGCAGGACATTCTATTATTTAATCACTAATATTATTCAGGTTCTGAGGGAGAAATAATATCCAATCACGTGAAACCATTCACAATTAATTTTGAACTGATTAATCAGTTGCTAACGTTAGCTGATGGTCTTCATTTTAAAAGCACGACTCAGAAGTTAAATCTGCAAAGTTGGATGAAGAAAGTTGCAGAAAAACAGTAAAAATAAGCAAAAATTGGCTCAAAATGTTCAGAACATATTTCTAGTATAAAAGCATCTGGCGGCTCCTTCCTAGTGTCTCGCAACCCCAAATGATATCCTGGGCCCCAAGGTTGAGAACACTTGGATTAAAGCTGCAGTATGTAGAATTGTGAGACTGGTATGGAATCAACCTCCAGCTGTGGAGCTCTGAGAGACTAGAGACAAACATAGAGACAGACACTCCATGTCCAGACTGCAGATCAGTGCTTCTCAAAGTGTGGAGCACGCCCCCTGGTGGGTAATAGAGGTATGACACGTGGGGTGTTACAAACTTTTAATATTCATACTAAATGCCTTCTTTCTGAGATCAATAACTCTAAACAAATGTCTACACACAAAGAAAGTAAAAATGTAGCAGAAATAAGTTATGGTGCAGGAACTAAATGTAACTAAAGTGTAAAAATAATGATTTAAAATGACTGAAAAAATGTATTTCCTTTTGGTTTTCAGAAGCTTTTTGTCACAGATTGTAAACAATGTTTCTTTATTTCCTGTATTTTTGACGACTGCACTTTTACATTTGTTTTTACTTCAGGTGATTAGTTTAATTAGTGTTTGATTTTTGATTAATTATGAAATATGACATCACTGGAGTCATTTTGTGTCATCTGTTTTTGTGATTTTGTGTGTTTTTGAAGTCATTTATGTGTATTTTCTTTGTCCTTTTATACATTTCTTTTTTTTTGGGGGGGCACAAAACAAGACGGAGGGCTGCATATGGCTCCATCTCTGGTCTGAACGATCCTTTAGTTCTATAAAATTAAAAATGTGTTATTAGTCAGGATTATTTGGGGGAACAGGAGCTTTAAGAACCAGTGCTGTAAATGAACTGAGCATGTTCTCTCCACCATGGATATGCTTCTCTAGGTTTATACTTGATTTACTGTCTATTCCCATTCTGACATCAGGACGTGGGGTGGACGGGGCGGGGTCCACCCTACGTACCGGGTCAGAGGAACCTCCATGAGTCTGTTGCTCTTCCTGTTTCCTCTTTGCTGTGTAACCGTTGTGTCTAACGCTGTATTTTTAATATCAACTAATAAGTCTTTTCACTCTCTGGAACTGCACATGTGACCTGGGGGGTCAAAGGTCAGAGCGATATAAACATAAAGTTAATTCACTCTGTTGATGTTTCCAACCTAACAGCGTTTATAATGTTATTCCAGAGATCGTTAGTGTTTATATTATTAATATTACACATATTCAGACTGGAGGAGGGACCAGGGTTTTCTGATGATGTCAGCACTTTTAAAAACTGATGGAGCAGCTCAGCAGCAGTATAGAAGCAAGGCAGTCCTCTTGTTTCCACACAGGTGACCCCTGGTGAATGAAAACACAGACTACCTGGGTCTCCAGTGAGAGGAATTCAGACTCTACCCAGGAATGATTCTCATATGTGAGCTTTTATAAAAACCAACGTTAGAAACAGAATTAAAGCAACAAACCTCCTCTGTTTCCATTCCTTCTACAAGCTTTTAACTTATGATTGGTATGTATTTACTGTATTTACCTTTAGTTTGTTTCAGATCAAAAAACATGAATTATCAAGAAGGGTCTAGCTACAAACCACGCCCCCTACAAAATAAGCCCTATTGATCCAACACCTGGACATGAACCTCAACCGCCACCGCCTCCACTTCCTGGTTAAATTCAAGGTTACATTGAAAAATTGCTTGAGTAGGCGTGGTTTGTAGGGGGCGTCGCTTGTACTGTACCCGTGGTTGCAGTTGAGTATTATTGGAATTTTCAGTTTGTGAGCAGCATTAGCTTTAGCAATGTGAACTTTAGCAATGTTAGCTTTAGCAATGTTAGCTGTAGCAGCATTAGCTTTAGCTTTAGCAACGTTAGCTTCAGTAGCATTAGCTGTAGCAGCTATAGGCATTCCTACCTTGGAGACTGATGCCACGTTTCCACAAAAAATCTTTGAAGGAATCAACGCTCCAAAAATAATGTAAATCTCTGTCAGACGTGGAGAATTTATACCTCTTGACCTTTGACCTCTTGCGCGAGAACAGAGTGAAAAGTTTTTTAAAAACTTGACTTAAACTTTGGACAAACGATGCTCTTCATATCTGATGCTGTTTCTTTCCCATTGTTCCCACAGTGTCCACCATGGCCCACGTCCTGCAGCGCCTCAGCCCCCTGACCCTGACCATGACCCTGGGCGTGAGCAGCGCTGGAGTCCTGACCCACGTCCTTCCCTCCAGGCTCCCCTCCCCCCGCCCCACGGTCACAGCCTCTCAGGTTCCTAAACTCTTCAGGGAGCCCTACATCCACTCCGGGTACCGGCCCGTGCACCAGGACTGGCGCTGCTACTTCCTCAGCCTGTTCCAGCGCCACAACGAGTCCCTGAACGTGTGGACCCACCTGTTGGCGGCGCCGGTCCTGCTGGTGCGCTGCTGGGCCCTGGTGGGGGCCACGGGCTACACTTTAGAAGCAGCGTCTCTCCCTCTGAGCTTGTTCCTGATCTCGTCCTTCACCTACCTGTGCCTCAGCGTCCTCGCTCACCTGCTGCAGTCGCACTCCGAACACGCCCACTATTTCTTCTTCTTCATGGACTACGTGGGCGTGGCTGTGTACCAGTACGGCTGCTCTATCGCTCATTACTTCTACACATCAGAGCAGACGTGGAGGGAGAGGGTGGGGCTTATGTTTCTACCCGCCGCTGCGTTCCTCGGGTGGTTGTCGTGCGCCGGATGCTGCTTCGCTAAGTACAGGTATAAACGTCCGTACCCTATGAGGCGAAAGATCTGCCAGCTGATCCCCACCAGCATGGCCTACCTGGTGGACATCAGCCCCGTGGCCCACCGCCTACTCACCAGCCCCTGGACAGGGTGGGCCGGGGGGGACTCGCTGCCCTACCACGCCCTCCAGATGGCGTCCTTCCTGCTGTGCGCGCTCTTCTTCTCCTGCCCCATCCCAGAGCGCTACTTCCCAGGCTGCTGTGACTTCGTGGGCCACGGGCACCAGATCTTCCACGTCTTCCTGTCCCTGTGCACCTTGTTCCAGCTCGAGGCGCTGTCCCGCGACTTTGTCAGGCGGAGGGATACGTTGGTGGAGCGGTTTGGAAAGAGGCAGCTGTGGTGGGCGTGCGTGTCCTTCCCCCTGCTGTGTGTGTGCTGCGTCGTGACCGCTCTCGTTACAATGAAGTACATGAACGAGAAACTCAAAACCAAAAAACAAAGAGACAAATAAGTGTTTATCACAAACATGTGACGAGGATAGAATTAATATAGATGGTTCTCAACCTAAGGGTCCCAGAGGGCGGGGACCCCCACTGTAGCGGAGGGCGGTTGAACACAGACCTCAACATGAGTCAGCAAAATGATGGTCCATTGTTTTATGAATCTGTGAGAACCACATGTATGTATTTATTCATCTGAATCAGTGAACAATCATGACGTAATTATAATTACAATCGTATTTGATAAAATCTGTTGCTGTTGTATTCGTAATTAAATTGTAATTGAGTTCAGATAATTGACTTTGTAATTGTAATTGCCATGAAAATTCTATAAAAATTGTCAATTTTAATTTAATGCAAAACTGTTGAACCATGTTACAGTTCTATGTACAGTTCTACACATATGTAGTTAATAATTATTAAAATATGTTTCATATCAAGCTTTAACACATTTTACCATTTAAAAATAATATAAATCTATGGGTACAGTGACACACCATAAATATTAATATCAATATATTCATTGATTATGAATCCTAACAAGGTAATCAATAGATGAGAAACTAATTAGATAATATTTATTAGTGTATTTTACAGCTGATTATAGACATTTAGAAATGCTAACAGAAAGCTAGCACAAGAGGAAGGTTATGATTTATGGGCTTTTTAATTTCGGCTTAGTAATCGCCATTTATTGTAATTGAATTTTAGTAATTGAGGACGTAATTGTAATTGATTCCGGGGGGGGAAATGTTTGTAATTTCAATTGTAATTGGAATGTTGGTCAACGTAATTGTAATTGAGTTGTAATTGAACAGCAACTCACTGATGAAAACTATAAAATAAATGTATTCAGGAGGCACTAAATACTATTTTATTTATAAAGTTAGAATCTTTCAAATGTATGTTATTATTCATTCTATCATTATGATCTATAGATGTTTTTTCACAGAATGTTTTAGTCAAAAAAAGGGATGAAATGAATTCAAAGGTTAGAGAAAGTGGGACTAGAACCTAAACGTGTTCTGTTTGTAGATTAACGGTTAAACCACTCTTTTCTGAAATGAGCTAAAGTCTTGGTTATTTTAAACTTGTTGGTGGAGTTTCTCGTCTGGTAAATCCTTCAGTGGAGCCACACCTTTCATCAACAGGACATAAATTAGCTCAGGACAGGTTTTCTTGAAGATTCAACAATAAAAACGTATTTTAAAGTATTCTGTGTAAAAGCTGAGTCACTCCACCCTGTGAGTCTACATTTTCTTATTCCACTATTCACTGTTTTTGGCTCATTTTTGTCACATTTCACTGTGTTTTTACCATGTTTTGACCCCATTTTTACTCATTGTCTGTCACAGACTTCATTACCAAAATGTGATGGTTTAAATCAGAGGTAGACAACCTTTATCACAGCAAGGCCACAAAAACATGTGTTTGATCTGAGGGTCACATGATCAACATTCATGTCAGCATTAGAATAATGAGTGATCTGAGCATTAATACAGGAAAAAACAAATAGTTTTTATTGTTATTTTGTGTGTTTTTCTCTCATTCTCTGTGTGTTTGTTGTTGTCTTGCTGATTGTGAGGCATTTTGTGTATTTCTGTAATTCTTTTGTGTGTTTTTCCTGTAAAATATATGTTTTTTAGAGTCATATTGTGTATTTGTGTTGTCCATGTCTTTGTTTGTTAGGAATGTGGGTTTGCATGATTTTTTTGTGGTTTTCTTGTCTTTTGATGTGCTTTTGTTGTCATTTTCTGTAATTTTGTATATTTTTCTGAGTAATCTTGTGTATTACTGTTTTTTCATTTTTGTAGTTTTGTTTTTTATTTGGTATTTTACTGTAATTCTTTGTGTTTTTTAATGTATTCTTGCTCTTATTTTGTATTTTTGTCATTTTGTACGTTGCCTTTGTCTGGTTTATAAGTTAGAAATCCATCACACTGGTGTGTCTTTGTGTGTCGTATGAATGTAACTGATGCAGAGTTACAGACACTTGATAGTTACACAAAGGTAGGTGTGGCCAAGTAAAGCCTCTGCTCTGTTGTTTATGTAAAAATCACAAGTATCTGAGAATCGTTTGTTCCAGTGCTGGCACAACATCACATTTCTATAAATATGCAGCTTTCTGTGATAAAAGTGGCTTATCTCTGTGTTTGAGAATATCTGTATACGCCCCACCTGAGAGGGCGCGCCCCACACTTTGGGAACCGAGCTACACACCCTCGACAACAAAACACATCACAGATTGATTACAGTCACTTCTACACAAAAGCTGTAATCACGTGTGAAACTAGTTTTTGGATGATTCTAGAACACTGCAGTAGTAGAGTGAGTAAAAAGCTGTGGGTTAGAACCATAGATCAATGATGACTAGAGCTGCTCTGAACCAATGATGGTGTAAACATACATGTCAGAACACTTTAATAATCCAGAGAGAATGACTTTAGTTACAGTGGCTCCAGTACAAACTTTAATAAGGAAACACTAACAAAATATACATACAGGATTAAAAAGAAAATAAAGACACAAAAATCAGGGTTCTCTCCAGCTAGTTGAGATTAGGGGCCCCTACGGTGTGATGTCGGCCCCTACGGTGTGATGTTGGCCCCTACGGTGTGATGTCGGCCCCTACGGTGTGATGTTGGCCCCTACGGTGTGATGTTGGCCCCTACGGTGTGATGTTGGCCCCTACGGTGTGATGTCGGCCCCTACGGTGTGATGTTGGCCCCTACGGTGTGATGTCGGCCCCTACGCTGGTTAAAACAAAGCGTAGGGGCTGAAGAGGAAATAGGTGGTATGTAATGGCAAAGAGTAGCTTAAATGGGCAAAATGTGGCAAACAATAGTGTAAAAGGGCAAAAATGTGGAACAAAAAGAGGCAAAATGTAGAGAAAAAGGAAACAAGTGATATTATTGGATGAAAAGTAGAAAAAATGGTTTAAAAAAGGACAAAAATTAGATAAAAGTGTCAAAAAGACAATGACAATGGATTTTTTTTCTAAATAGGAAAAAAGTTGTATTTATTGGTAAAAGGAGGTTAAAATCTGAAAAAAGTGTCAAAACATTTAGAAAAGAGGCAAAAATGGGACAAAGGACAATAAAAATATAAATAAAATGAAATAAAAAATAGTCAAAATAAATAAAAAGAAGTTAAAAAATATGTCCCCATTTTAAGGTTTTCTGGGGAAATAATAATTAAAATTAAGACATTAAGAGCCACATGTTGAGAATCACTGACTATGTGATGTCGCTAATAATGTAGCTCAGTGTTTCTCAAATGGGGGTATGTGTACCCCTAGGGGTACGCGATGGCACTACAGGGGATACTAGAGAGAGACAGAGTGGAGAATTAATAAAATAAAGTGACCTGAAGTCATAAAAACTATAGAAATAAATCTATTCAGGCGCAACTAAATCAGAGTTTTTCCACCTTGGGGGCGTGGCCCCATGTGGGGTCGCCTGGAGTTTAAATTATGTTGCCTGATATTTCGGAAAAATTTAAATAGGTTTTTGAAATGTTTGAATAATTTTTTATTTATTTATTTAAAAACAAAACAAACAATCTTCACAGTATTTACAGAAGAGGATTAGGACCATGGGAAAAAAACACAAAAACTGGACTGGAACAAAAGTTAAGACCAAAAAAAATGAATATGAAAAATAAGATTACAATTGTGATTGTTTTTTTTCTTTCACTACTGGCTCTGTTTTCTTATCCTCTCCCGTACTGTGTTTCTATACTTTCACTTTGTGAAATATAAATCTAGTTTAACTAAAATGCAATAAAAAAAAAATAGAAAAAAAAAAAAAAATAGAAAAAAACTGAGCTCAAATTTGATGGAAAAACAAATTCTAGAAAAAACATTTCTGGGTCACCAGAAATTTTTGAAATATAAATGGGGTCACAATCTAAAAAAGGTTGGGAACCACTGCACTAAATACTGTTTATTTCCACTTATTTACAAAATTAGGTCAGTGTTCATATTTACTGTTGTAATAAAGTGGGAGGTTCAGTAGATTTTTCATGGATGGTTAAATGGTTTGTTATGAAATATGTGGAGTGATAATTATTGTGTTTTCATATATTTAAACTAATAAAGTGGGAAAAAGTGACGCACCAGCACAAAGTTATAACACTTACGTTTACATGGGAGCTTTAATTCCTCTTTAATTCAGAATAAAAGTTAAATCCTCTTTAAACTGACCTTGTAAACACTAAATTCCTAATGTAAATATAATTCTGAATTAAACACACATAATGGTCAGACATTGATAGGCTCTGGCTCCGCCCCTAGTGGACAATTTCTGAAATAATTTATAAACAATATCATTGTAGTCAAACAAATCTGACTTTTCACACCTATGAACCAAGCAGCAGCCATGTTGAAAGTCTCAGGTTAATCTAAGCCTGATCTGCAGAGATATTTGAGGAACACACAGACACACACAGACACACACAGACACACACAGACACAGAGATTCCTTGCTTTAGATAAATGATGAAATTAATTCCATAATAGTTTTCTAAACAAAGGGGGAGGGACTTAGATTGAGAAATAATATAAGGTGGTACTGGAGCCTAAAAGCTTTGAGAACCTATAATGAGCTGGTCTGGATAGATGAGACCTGTATGAGTCAGTGGTGAGGAACCTGAACACACCACAGAGATGAAATACAGGAGAGTTGGTTGATGAGTTCCTCCTCCCACAGATACCAACCTGGGCCCCTCCCTCGTCCTGAACGCAGTTATTCTACAGAGCACTCAGTGTCTGACTGACAGTGTCAGTGCTCTACTACAGACAGCAGACGCAGTGAGTTCACCTTCTCATTAACACTAATCATCTCATTTTGTGTGTTTCTTGCTTTTTACAGTGATGTTTCCTCCACAGAGATGAGGATTATGGGTCCACCAAAAGGCGTTGTAGAGGAGCTTGGTTTGGATTCACCAAACGGCCTTGTCTTCATCGCTGCCTTACTCATTGTTGGCATCATTCTGGTCGCCCTCTGCATGGGACACAAGAGGTGAGACATTTTTGGATATTTCTATGTTTTCCAGTCATACAATGTATCGTATAAAGCAGCGGTCTGCAACCTTTACTTTACATTTTGTCTAATCTCACCTTGGTTTAAATCCTACTGGAGCCAAAAAAAAGGGAGCCATTACAAAAGAGTCAAAGAGCCACATGAGGCTCCAGAGCCACAGGCTGCAGGCCCCTGGTATTAGACTATTGGTTCCCAAACTGGGGTACGTGGACCCCTAGGTGTACTTCAACACCTCTCAGGAGATATACAGAAACATTTGCCAGTTTATTTTTTTTAGATATTATAGTTTTTTTTTTTTAATTATATGACACACTTTTCCTCATCTATCAATAATAATTTGTGGCACAACTCTTTAAAATACACCAAAAGGTAAAGTTCAAATTCTAAAAAGACCTAAATTCAAAATTAATGTTGGACGAGACACAGGAAGTGTTTAAACGGGCCTCCTGACACAAATAAAAAAAATACTGGTATAGACTGGATGTAGCTGCTCTGCTAAACTATCATATAAATGTAGATAATTAGGTAAGCTAAGACTTATTTTACTATACTTACACTACGTGTAACCAATCAATCTCTGCTGATACCAAATGTAACAAGTCAACAAGTGGTGGTTGGTCCTTTGTGCCCTGGAATGTGTTTGTTGTAATTCATCACGACCGAACCCTCAGAGCGACGACTCGTCAAACTGGTGGTTTTAGAGGAAGGGAGTTGCCTTTGTCGAGTGGATGATGAAGAGATTAGTAATCAATTATATCTCTAGGGATGAGCTGCTTGAGTCACGTCACTAGTGCTGTCAAGAGATTTAAAAAATGGTGTGATTAACTAATTATGCTCTGTAAATAATTAATTTCATTCATCTATTTTTCAATCGCACCTAAAAATTTCTGAGAAACACCCTCAACTTGAGTTAATTTCATTTAAATTATTGTGGCAGATCAAAAGACAGGAATATAACAAAGTGTCTTTATGAAGTCATTTATTGTTTGTTTTCAACAAACTAGAACAGATGCAAACGTAAACATTTACATTCCTCTGTATTTGAAACTAGTCCCAAAGGCTGCGTGTCATATTAATTTGTACTTTATTAATCTGCAATTAATAGAAAATACACATGAAATAAAACAACAGGACATTAATTTTGACACTGAACCCTGTCATCTTGTCCAGTTTTTGGCAACACGGCGTGCTTGGAGCATATAGCAGTTAGCACTGTTAGAGTATCTGCATTAGTTGTCCATGCTAGCTGCTACATGTTTAGCATTGAGGTGCGAGCTGCTATATGTTTAACATTGAGGTTCTAGCTGCTACATGTTTAACACTGAGGTGCTAGCTGCTACATGTTTAACATTGAGGTGCTAGCTGCTACATGTTTAGCATTGAGGTGGTAGCTCCGGTGGTCGGCAAACTTTTTCTTGCTCGATTTGCACACAACTAGGCTTGTATTTTTCCATCCGGTGTTTTTATTTAAGCCAAAATTAACGCAAACAAAGTTGAGAACCTCGGCAGTCTCCCATATTTTTATTGCAGGCTATACTTCAGTTCTTTGGGTATACCGGGAACTCTGGAAATGAGAAAGGTTCCGCGCTGTTTGGAGTGCTAAAATATTTTTTTCTGTAATCAATTCATCACAATTAACGTGTTAAAGTGACAGCCCTACACGTCACAGATCTTTAATCATTGAGATCATTAACACACTGATGGGGACAATAAGATCTCTGAAGGTGTTTCCGCAGACGTTCATTGACACGCCCGTTGGGGACGTCATCCCAAACATACCAGTGATGGTGACACAGCAGCTTTAATAACACATTCTTCACAGTGTTGTTCTGTGCATTCCACTGGTGTTAAAACTCAAAGGAATGAGAGCCAGACAGGAACCGCCGACGCACAATGGTGCCAATGTGCCAAAGTCTTTAGAAACGTTTACCTCTTCAAGACGAAATGTGTGATTGTGTATTCAAGTGAAGTGATGCTTTGAGATGACTTTTGTTGTAAATTAGCGTTATATAAACAAAGTTGAATTGAATTCAAAGATAAAACTAAAAAAACACAGAACACGTCTCAAACCCTCCAAACAGAAGTCCTGAAAACAAGAGTCCGAGCGCGCACAGTATTTTGGTCATTAATGCAATGTCCAGAACAAGGAATAAGTCACATTAAATGGTACATGTAGTGAGTTTTAATCATACAGGCTGAATAACGCAGTGCTAATGCTAACCTATCATCATCCAGCGCTGGGTCACGTTTCTGAACAACGGTGGACTGTAAAGCCAATGGTTGCTATAACAACAATAGTTTAGCGTCTCTGAGCCAAATAACGACACTAAGTCAGAGTTATCAGACGTTAACTCCATAACATCGGTACGGGATACACACTGAAAACGTTTACGTTCACACCACATTGGGTGGTATGAGAGGGATCTGTGGGCTTAGCTAATGGGCTAAGCTAATGGGCTGATAAACAGAATGCAGCTTGTAAATGTACATTTTCAGATCAGATCTGCTTACAGAGGATACTATGGGGGTGTCATGGCACTAACCACACCCCCACCACATTGTTCCCTCTTATTTCCTTGTGTCTCAATGATGAACTCTGTCAGGAGAACTTACCTGTTGGTTCAGGTGCTGATCATCATCCAATCAATGAACACTGTTAGCCTCTACCTCCCACAATGCACCATTACTTTAAAGTACAAAACAAAAGTGTGTCATTTTCTGACCAAAATGGAGACTCTCCATAGTTTATGTCCAAGGTATAAAAATCATTCTTTTTTTTTTTTAATAAAAATGTGCACATATTTGTTTATTGATAACACATTAAACACATTATTTGTTATATACATTTACACTCCAGGCACACTTTAAGCTAGCTGATGCTAATGTTGAGTTAAATCACACTTACTGTAAACGAGTCTGTACCCAAGTACGACGAGATCCAAAGTCTTTTTTACAACAGCTTCTAATCTTTCTTCTTTAGATTTTTTTTTAAATGCTTGGATATAGCACATTATTTTGAAATTCCATTTGGAGTCTTCAGGGCTATTCCTGTGAAAAGTTCACAAACACTAGTGGAACCTGCACTATTAGCCAAAGTTGGTAGAAATAACTGTTAAAATACATCAAAGAGTAACTTCTGATGCTATTTCTAAAGTGCAAACCTTTAGAAAATCTGAACAAAGTTGTGACATAAATTAAAAGTGCATTAATAAACAGCTGTCTAGTAACTTTTATATGTATCCTTGTTTACAGGAGCACGACTAATGCCTATGACGTGAGCGGATCAAAGGTACTCCTACCCTCCATTCATCCAACATCTCTACACACGTCTATTATTATTGATGAGTCATTATTAGCGACTAACCATGAGTTCACTGTTGTGTTGTGTTGTGTTGTGTTGTGTTGTGTTGTGTTGTGTTGTGTTGTGTTGTGTTGTTGTGTTGTGTTGTGTTGTGTTGTGTTGTGTTGTTGTGTTGTGTTGTGTGTTGTGTTGTGTTGTGTTGTGTTGTGTTGTGTTGTGTTGTGTTGTGTTGTGTTGTGTTGTGTTGTGTTGTGTTGTGTTGTGTTGCAGACTGATGAGGGAGCCAATGGGAGCAATGCTACAAAGACGGCGGGAACATCCAGTAAGCCTTTTGTCACATTTAAAGACATTTCATTTATTCAGACAACTTTTTTTCAGGAAATTCACTTTGATCTCTTGGCATGTTTTTGACTGTCAACTGTCAGTCCTCCTCAGAGGTGTCTGAATAAATGAAACCTTAACTACTGTATATGAACACGTGCAGGTGAACATTGTGTCGTTTTGAAATTGCAGACACTGATTATTCGTGGAGGAGCCACAATGAGATGCCTCCGAATTCCCTGAACAGGCCCAAAGCACAAACCCATTGAACGGCCACGCCCCCTCAACATTTAATAAAAAACAATAAAACCCAGGCTTCATACGTTCAAACCAAAGAAACATCAGGGTCAACATCTTTTCCCACACATGACCTTTCCTGAAATGGACGAAAAAAAAACAATGAACAGGAAGTGTCTGTCACCAACTCACCTTTAACGTAACTGACTCTCTTTT
The DNA here is from genome assembly GCF_900634775.1 of Gouania willdenowi. Classification (NCBI taxonomy): domain Eukaryota; kingdom Metazoa; phylum Chordata; class Actinopteri; order Blenniiformes; family Gobiesocidae; genus Gouania; species Gouania willdenowi. The sequence goes on from NC_041066.1 coordinate 25,135,327, forward strand.
ATAATTTTTTACACAAAACAATGTCTGTACTGACTCCATTACTAATGTAAACCTATGGATGGAAGAGTTTATCTGAGAAAGACTTTTTCATCATGAATCGTCTTCTCAGTCTGAAATCTATACGTTCTTCTTCTTCTTTTTTGTAACAGAATAAACAGAATGTGTGCAATCATCTCGTATGCTTTTATTTTGAAAGAGTGGAGAATTTGTTATTACAAAGTGTGGAAATTTGGGACTGCGTGAATATATTTCATAACAGATTTTTCTGGTGAAATGATATTTCCCAGCAGATATGTGAAAAATATGTTTACATGGGTGTTTTTGAGTAAATGCTGAATGTAATCTAATGGATCCAAACTGGTAAACCAATGGTTCCCACTCAAAATCAAGGAATCCAAGATGGCCGCCATCCTTATTGCCAAATTGGATATTTTGTCATAACTTTGGTTCTATTTGACAAAGAAACCTGATCTCAGTGGTGAATTGTAGGTTTTCAGGGTCAAGAAATTCAATAATATATATATAAATACCTTAAAATGTATTCAGAGTAGCTAGGATTAGTGTACAAAGTGACAATATATGCCAGCGTAGAAATTTTCATACTATACATACTTGTTTATTTTTCATTTTATTCCATTCTATTTTTTTTCATTTATTAATTTGTTCATTTTTATAGTTTTTATTTATTTAAATTTTTTCTTCCTTTTCTTTATACTGCATTTTATTCAAACTAGATTCATATTTGACAAAGTGGAAGTGTAGAGTAGTTTTTGAGGATTGTGTGTTGTTTTAATTTGAAAAACAAGAATATTTTGAAAAATATAAATATATATTTTCATTCAGTAATGACTTTTTATCAATTACTAAATATTTCAGGCGACTCTATTTAAAGTTCACGACCCCATGGTTGAAAAACACTGTCCTAAAGTGAACACTTTCATGTTTGTCAGGTGATTTATTCTCTCAGGTACAGGATACGCCTGTTTTAGCTAAAGTTCAATAATATTATACAGTTTGTAATGTCTCTGCTGTCCTTTATAAATAGTTCAGTGTTAGTGACAATTTAGTATAAAAGTGCTTATTGATAAAAGGTGAAACCAGCCGATGTCATTGGGTAAATCAGGTGTTTCTGTGCCTTTGTTCCTTTGTTCCTTTGATCCTTTGATACTGTCACATGGTTCACAGGCTGATTGTGATCACACAGGAGGAGTGGTTTCTGAATCAGAAGTAAAACAAAGGTCAGAGGAGCTCAAAGCAGAGTGGAGCTGCTATTTGTCATGTTATCATCAGTAGCTAATAATGCTCTCAACTCCTCAAATAAACCACGCCCAGGATGGTCCTCTAGTCTACACCACATACCTACACGTATTAGAGCTGGGCGATATAGAGTCGCTGCTTTCACTACTTCTCAGAATATGAAAATCAGAGTTAGATGGATTTATGAGTGAAACCTTCATCTACACCAGGTGTTCTCAACCTTGGGGTCAGGACCCCATTTGGGGTCGCAAGACGCTGGGAGGGGCTCATCAGAGGCCTTCAATAAGCTAAGAATATTTTTTGACACATTGAACCCTTTTATCCACTAATTTGCAACTTTTAACTAATTTCTGTGGTTTTTAAAATCTCATTTCACCTCCTTTTCCACCATTTTTGGTCACTTTGAGCCATTTTATTAGTGATTAAAACCAGGATTTCCATCTTTAAGATGACTATAATAATAATAATAAATGTTCCTGGATAACAGTGGATATTATTCAGATGAATAAATAAATGTGGTTATCACAGATTCATAGAACAATAGACCATCATTTTACTGACTTTATGGATGGACCCCAAAAATCTCTCCTTTATTCCCCCTTATAGATGGTCCTGTCTCCACATGACTGTTCTTCAATGTTCAACCACTCTTTCTGTTCAGAACTCTTATGAACAGAATTTCTAGACACAGCCAGGGCGTTGAGTGGGTGTGGTTTGGTGACCTCAGCATTAGGTCAAGCTCCGCTGGTTTACTCAGTGTCAGTAAACCTGTGACTCAGCAGACATTTTTCTCCCTGGAGGAAGTGGTTAAAACGCACCTAATTTATGAGCTAGATAAACATAGGCTCTGTGTAAAGCCTGTCTGACAACAATCTAATGAATACGACAAACCTGTATGTTCACATTTAGCTTTTTAACACTGAGCTGCTTATCTGATAGAGCAGTGTTACCTTAACAAAGGATTTATCCTAATTATTTATGTTACGTTAGCTCAGCTGCTACTCAGGAACATGTGAACCAGGGCTTTTATGTGAGGCTATTTTCCCTCTGGTTTAGTGGTGGACTGGGTCTAAATAGGTGGAGAACAAGAGGGCAAGAGGGGGCAGTGCCCCCTCAAATAAATGTCTTGCCTCCTCAAATCAAAATTTTAGAAGTAGCAGAAAAATCCGTTGAAAAGGGGACACAAAGACGATATAGTATCAGTTTCCTCTCATCTCTCTGTCTCTCCGCTGTGAGAGCACAAAGACACACCTCCCCGCGGCCTTTAGTATCCAATCACTGTTAGTATGCAAATGAGTGAAGACGTAGCCGGACAGTGTGGTGTCAGGTTTCAGCGGTAAGACTTTGAAGAAGTAGCTGCGTCTTCTCAGTCACAATTGCTTTGTTTCATTTAATCACAACAGTTTTTACAAAGTCATCTTAATTATGTTTCACTCCAACACAGAGAAAGTTAATGCTGTGTAATGCATCAGAGCTTTTAAAAAGGGTAGTGCTCCTGTGGAGGGGAGAGAAAGGAGATTTTTCAACTGTTCGGTTGCTAAAATATATATATTTGTGTTCTATATCAGTTGTGTTATATTATTTAGTTTGAGTAGTTTTTTTTTATTTATTTTTCATTAGACTACCTATTGATTATAGTGAGTGAAGTCTTACTTTAGGCCATTAAGTTAAGATATATGTTATGTTGTTGGTTGATAAAATCTGAATGTAGGATATTTTATTTATTTTATTTTTATCTTTTCAGTTTGAGAGATTGCCACCTTATATCAGACCAAACGTTCTAGGATCCGTCTGTGAAACTCCCTTTGACTGATTCTTTGATAATGTCTATGCTCCATAAAAAGGAGGTAAGAACCTGCAGATCCCAGTGACCCTGAAAAAGGAACAAGTGGGTCAGAAAATGAATGATGGATCAGGGGGTTGTTGTCATTTTTTGTTTTAATCTGGGAGGGGGGTTCTCTTTCTGGGGGGGTCAGTGCTCAGACCCTGAAATCCCTGCTGACTGGATGTCTGCTGGGGTGGGGGGGTGGGGGGCAGACAGACAACACTAATCCAGACACGCACACAACAAACAATAAATGCATTCCTGTTTGATCTGTGTGTACAGTATGCATGTGATGTGGGTTCATTTACTGTGTTTATTCATTAGTGTCAGCAGTAGATACTGTATATATATATATATATATATATATACATAAATGAAAATATAAAAAGTTGTACATATAAATAAATTACTAATAAACTACTACTACATATAAATAAATACTACTAGAGCAAATGCTTCTGACACGCCACCTATGAGGACATTATGTTTCCTAATTTTTTTGTTATTACCATCACCAAGTGTGAAGCAAAGCATAGAGCGGTATTAGATGATGTTATCTGTCTGTGTGTTAGCAAAATAACTTTAAAAGTTACCAATGGATTTGGACGACATTTTCAGGAAAATTGATAAATGGAACAAGGATCAGGTGATTAAACTTTGGTAATGTTCTGGCAATATATTAATCCCATTCATTTTCCCATCCACACTGTGGAACTTCTTGTTGATGATGTCATAGGTTCTCAGAACAGATGATGTCATCAGTGTTTCAATGAGAAAAAGAAAAACTAAAATATAACTGACCCTCACAGAGCATGATTTGTAACAAGGTTGCAATATAATAACTATTTTACAGTTAATCTCATTGTTATTTCACATGTTAAAGGTATGTTTTGATGATCAATGAATCTATTAGTGTAAGTAAAATCAATGTCGGACTACAACATGGGTGGAAATCACAATAAGGGTAGAAATGAGCTGCTTTTCCAGTTTTTATTTATTTATTTTTCTGTTATGTTTGTGTATTTTTGTTTGTCTCGGGTTTTTGAGTAATTTTGTGTATTTTTCAATTTGATGTGAATTTTGGGTAAATTAAACCAAGGGCCGAATGAGGGCCCCGTACCGCTGGTTGACTATATGTGTTTTACACAGTGTAATTATGTTTTGTCGTATATTTCTTGCACACAGTAATAATAATTGCTCTATGATGATGATGATGTCCAGCTGTCACCCCCCCGGCATTGGTCCGTTGATCAGACACCCGTAGGCACCCCCCCCCCCCCCCCCCCCCCCCCCCTGCAGAGCCGGGCCGGGCCGTGTCTGCAGGCAGCGGGACAGCAGCCGGTGGCCTGGGACCGGACCGGACCAGAGCTTTACAACCAACAACAACCAGTAGGTCTGTGTTTATTCTGATGGACTTGTTTGTGTTTGGGTTGTGGGTGAAAATCCCTGAAGGTAGCAGCGTTATGGAGCAGAGCGGGGGGGCATTGGATGGATGAGGATGGATGAGGATGGATGGTGATGTTAAACAATGAGAGTAAACTACAGGCTTTTTACAGCCTGTTTAAATTCATTTATTTATTTATTTTACAGCGTGTTTATAAACATTGCATCGCAGCCACCGATGACGCATTAATGCATTCGAACACCAATGTGTCTCATATCTGTGCATATTTATGTGTAACGTTTCCTCTAAAGGTGGATTTAATTGTATTTTAACTTAAACATCGTATTTATTCGTGTATATTTAGTTATTTTTTATCTGTTCTGGCAGCATGTGATTAAAAACCTAAAAACATATTATCGATCTTTAACCGCTCAGTGTGTGGTTTAAAGGCTGAACTGGTTTCTGGGTTTGTTTCTGTGTAAATCCAGGTTTATTTCGGTGTTTTAATGCGTTTCTGTGTAAATTCGCTCTTATTTTGGTCTTATTTTGGCAGTAGTTTGAGTTCCGGTTCGCTGAGCTCGTGCCTGAACACGTTGTCAGGAAGAGGGTGTGTCCTTTTGGAAGAGAGCCCAGCCAATCAGCGCGCAGTCCCGCCCACCCCCCCGAGCCGCTTGTTTACTACTCCAGGCCAGCGCTGATTGGCTGAACGGTGGGAAAAATCAGAGCTTTGTGCTGCGTTTGTGTGAGCAGGAAAAAATGGGAAAATTGATGATTCTCAATAATTACAGAAAGTTATTTTTGAATAATATGTTCAGACAACTTTATTCTCAGGAAATTTACTTTGATCTCCTAACATGTTTGGACTGTCAACTGCCAGTCTCCTTCAGAGGCGTGTGCGGATCGCAGATGAACAGAAGAGGAATGTTTATATGCTTTTTGAAAATGAAATAATCTATTTTTCAAAGTAACCACGAGCCATTAAAAATAGATTGAACACATTTTGATTTATTTATTATTGAACATGTAAAAACTAAAACAATACAATATAAAATAAAAATTAATTTCCAAAATAAGTCAAAAATACAAAGTACGAAGATTTCAATAAAACATTTACACATTCAAAAAAGCAGTAGATGAAGGCTGACTTATTTAATCCTCTTTTACCACCAATTTATCTATGAGCTAACTTATATATAAATACACACATATATATATACATTATACATAAACAGTCAATGTAGATACAGTAATATTATATATTACCCATATACAAGTTATAATTATAATATAAGTTACCTATATACATATGAACACAATGATAATTATATTAATTTCTTTTCAAGAAAATTATTTTGAGACAGTCCAGCTAGAGTGAGTTCATAATATATCTAGGGCTGCACAATTAATAGAATTTTAATTGTGATCACAATTTTGGTTGAAATGATTAAATTAATCTGATCATGGGCAATATTTACATTTAAAATATGTGCTCTGCTGCATATTGTTTTTAGAATCATTATATATCTAATCAGACACTTTCTCAACCATTTGGTGGATTTATGTGATCTGTAATTGTTTCCAATGAGTTGCATTTTATGAAAATACTTTGTAATAGTGTATTTATTTAGTTAAGCCTTGGTACATTTTAAATCATTGGGTTAATTAATTTTTTTTGCTATAATTTTAATTTAAAGCTTCATTTTTCACTGTAAACTGTTCATATATATTATTTTTTTGTAAGTAGTGGAAAATAAATACAGATTTATCCCCTAACATGATAAAAAAACAATTGTTATTTTAATTGTAATTATGACATTGATCAAAATAATCGTGCAGCTCTATCCATATCTCAGAAATTCTTCATCTAATCAATTTTTTTTTTACAGAGTATCTTAATTTGTTTTTAGATGGAAGTACTTGGGGATGTCCTGTAAATACTGTATATACTCTACTGTACGAGAGCACATGTTTAAAAACAAAGCTGCAGGGACGTCAACAGTCGTTTTTTATTGTTGGACAACTTTGTTTAGTTGAAACCTGTGTTTGCTGTTGGCTGCAGACAGGTGGGCGTGGCCCCGAGTCTCTCCAGCGTGCAGCAGCACCATGGCAGCTATGGGACCAGAGGACAGAACCAGAACCATACCAGGACTACCAGGACGACAGGCCTGTGTCTCCACAACACAGAGCAGTAACAACCAGTCCACTGTGGTGAGCAGAGACGCCAAACACATCAATCAGTTTTAGTCCCTGAAAAAAGAAAATCAAAGTCATGAAATTCAAAAACATGTTTCTAAACTCCAAATGTTGGTTTGAATTAAATTAATCTTTGTGTAAAGCAGGTGTTTTCAACTTTAAGGTCGGGGTCATGAGACACTGGGAGGGGGTCGCAAGATACTAAGAATATTTTTCAATTTCAGCCCATTTCTGCTTATTTTTACCTATTTTTACCTATTTTCATCACTTTTTATTGTCATATTTTTGCTCCTTTTAATGTATTTTTGCTACATTTCTATGACTTTTCTACACATGTTTCCACTTTCCAGACATGTTCAGCACTTTTATACTCTTTCTACCATTTTATCACCTAATATGTTGATCAATTATTGTCACTTTTAACCTCTTTTCACCAGATTTCATGATATTTTTTGCCAACTTAAACTAATTGTTCTATTATTGACATTTTGAAACTGGTTATAGTCAATTTAATTTTTCAGTTACAATTTCATTTTTAATGATCCATGTTCAATTACAGTTAAATTACAATATGTTTTTATCCTCAGAAAGTCAATTACAATTACATTCTGAATTCCTGAAGTTCGATTACAATTAATCACAATTACTGAGCCTGAAATACAGTAATTCATTTAATAAAAGTTAACCTTCTTCTTGTGTTAGCTTTCTGTTAGCATCTCTAATGCTAACAAGTCCTACATCAGCTGTAAAATACACTAAAAACAAATATCTATCATTAATTTATTTCTTATCTATTGATTACCTTGCTAGGCTTCCTAATCAATGAAAATATAGGTTTTAATATTTTTGGTGTGAGCGTCTGAGCCTTTTTTGCGTCACTATACCTGATTTAGATTTTTCTAAAATGTGGTAAATCTTGATATGAAACATATTTTAATAATTATTAGCTACATATGTGTAGAACTGTACATAGAACTGTAACATGGTTCTACAGTTTAGCGTTGTTTCTCCACGTCTCCAAAGTGCTTGTGCACCAGGTTCATAGTTCATGTCCCGCTACGTTTATTTTCATAAATCACAAACTTTGCGTGGAAAGCGTTGTTCACACCGTTTTGTGCGTGAGCAGCAATTATGAATGTCTTTCTGCTAAAAGCCACATATTACAAAGGTTCTACATGAAGGGACCAATAATGTTGGACATCATGATGTCACTTCCTGCCTCTTTGTCCAGGTTAATGGACCACTGTTAGCAGAGAGCAGGCATCACAGAAGCAAACCTCCATGTTGGAGCAGGGTTGCACCCACAACCCAACCTGGCAACATTACAGGAGATGGAGAAGCTTTGAGCAGGTGGAGAACATACAGACACAGAGGGATGTGATGTATGTGAACGTTAGGGGTTCTAATCCCACCAAACCTTCTGTCTGTAGCTTCCTCAGCCCAGAGTCTGTGGAGATGGACGAGATCATGGCAGCTATGGTTCTCACCACCCTGTCCTGTAGCCCTTTGGTCCATAACACCCCACAGACCGACCCAGGACCAGGACCAGGTCTGTCCCATCTCACTCACACACACACACACACACACACACACACACACACACACACACACACACACACACACACACACACACACACACACACACACACACACACACACACAGGAGGCTAAACATTTTCTGATGACCCCAAAGTTTATTAATAAAACATACTTTAATCAATAATCTCTTCTTAATCCATTAGTAGACATTTCAAGCGCCCCATTTAAATTCCAGGCGACCCCAAATAGGATCACTATCCCTGTGTTGAAAACCACTGGTCTAATGTGAAATACGATGATGGTTGAGGTTAATTTTGTGTTTATATTCATATTAGAAAAAAAAACTATCTGCAAGGCAGGAACTAGAATGTGTGATTTTATTTTTTAAAATGTCCTACGAGTAAATCATTTTGCTTTAATATTAAACTCTACTCACTAGTTTTTGTTAGTACACTCAATATCTCACTAGTACTACTAGTAAAATGTTAGTACTCTACTAGTACTACCAGTAAAATGTTAGTAGTCTACTAGTACTACTAGTAAAGTGTTTGTACTCTACTAGTACTACCAGTAAAATGTTAGTAGTCTACTAGTACTACTAGTAAAGTGTTTGTACTCTACTAGTACTACCAGTAAAATGTTAGTAGTCTACTAGTACTACTAGTAAAGTGTTTGTACTCTACTAGTACTACTAGTAAAGTGTTTGTAGTCTACTAGTACTACTAGTAAAATGTTAGTAGTCTACTAGTACTACTAGTAAAGTGTTTGTACTCTACTAGTACTACCAGTAAAATGTTAGTAGTCTACTAGTACTACTAGTAAAATGTTTGTACTCTACTAGTACTACCAGTAAAATGTTAGTAGTCTACTAGTACTACTAGTAAAGTGTTTGTACTCTACTAGTACTACTAGTAAAGTGTTTGTAGTCTACTAGTACTACTAGTAAAATGTTAGTAGTCTACTAGTACTACTAGTAAAGTGTTTGTACTCTACTAGTACTACCAGTAAAATGTTAGTAGTCTACTAGTACTACTAGTAAAATGTTAGTAGTCTACTAGTACTACTAGTAAAATGTTAGTAGTCTACTAGTACTACTAGTAAAATGTTAGTAGTCTACTAGTACTACTAGTAAAGTGTTTGTACTCTACTAGTACTACTAGTAAAATGTTAGTAGTCTACTAGTACTACTAGTAAAGTGTTTGTACTCTACTAGTACTACTAGTAAAATGTTAGTAGTCTACTAGTACTACCAGTAAAATGTTAGTAGTCTACTAGTACTACTAGTAAAGTGTTTGTACTCTACTAGTACTACTAGTAAAATGTTAGTACTCTACTAGTACTACCAGTAAAATGTTAGTAGTCTACTAGTACTACTAGTAAAATGTTAGTAGTCTACTAGTACTACCAGTAAAATGTTAGTAGTCTACTAGTACTACCAGTAAAATGTTAGTAGTCTACTAGTACTACTAGTAAACCCAAAAGCTTCACTTGTACTACTAGTAGAGCTAATGTAAATTAAAAAGGAGGGATTAGAACCAAATCCAGCTCTCTGATTGATTGGAATGTGTAGCAAGCCCAAATTTACTGCCCCCGCCCCCTTATTAGCATATAAGGCTAACGGGTGACACCTTTTGCTTCACTAGTAAAGTGTTCTCCTGCTCTGAGTATGTACTCTAAATGTGAGTACTAGTAGAGCTTCACTAGGGTTTTTATCACTAATCAGAGCAGATCTTTTATAGATCTGATCCAGGATTTTGTAAAACACTTTTTCTATGATTGAATTCTTTTCTGAGCTGTGACGATGCTCTACTCGTCCCTAGGTGGCGCTGCCTCCACCGTGGACATGGAGTGTGGTAACGGTGAGCTCTCAGACAGCGGCAGCAGCGGCTACTGGAGCTGGGACCATGGCAACGTAAGCCCCGCCCCCTCGCCGTCTGTCACTGAGATGGACAGCAGCCCTGACGAAGGCCTGCACATGGAGCTGGAGCAGGGGGAGGAGCTTCCTGTGAAAAAGCCAAAGGTGCGTCTCTGATGTTTGAAAGATGCAGACGCCTCCAGGGCCCTGACTCTGCAGTTCACTGCCCTTCACAGAGCTCCTTCAGAGGGGTGTACAGATGCCTGTGGCCCAGCTGTGGGAAGGTGCTCACATCCTCCGTGGGAATAAAGAGACACATCAGAGTTCTGCATCTGGGGTGAGCAGCTGTACCCACGTCATAGTACAGACATCAAACACCTTCATTTAGTCTTTATTAGTTGGTCTGTTAAAGTTATCCTCCACTGTTAGAAATGTGGCCTAAAAGCTTCTAATTAAAATTAAATTTAATGTTCTAATCTAACATTATTATGAATCATATTCATTTCATTTCCTTTAAAAATAGGACTATTTCACAGTTTTAGAGCCTGTGTTCCTCCATCTTTGTAATCATGTGACTGATGATGTCACACGGCTCCACTGCCTGTAAACATCCCATTGTTTTCTATTGGAGTGAAACATTCAGCCTGATTTATAGATCATTTAGTAGATTTGTAGGTCTTTTAGTGGCTTTTTACATCATTTAACAGCTTTTTACATCATTTAACAGCTTGTGCTGCTTTTTGATGCTCTAAAAATACAGGAAAATATGTCGATGTAAACCTCTTATGTTTACAGATAGAGGATAAACACAGTTGAGAACCAATAAAAATCTGTGACCACAGGGGGCGACAGTTCCAACTACTGAGGTTTGGTAGTAGACAATGAAGCAGAGAAGAAGAGCTTTCCTAAGGGACCTTTATTCTCCCTTAAACAGTGCACTGACACGCTTTGGTGGCTGAAGTTAGAGTAAATCACAGATTGTTGAATGACTTTCATTCAAAAGTTCTTTTTTTCTCAGAGTTTGTGTTCAAATAATGGGCATGAAAAATGGTGAATGTGGTTAAATTGGCAAAAATAAGGTTAAAAGTGACAATAATGGTCAACATATGTGACATTAGGTGTAAAAGTGGTGGAAAGGATTTATAAGTGCTGAACATTAGGGATGTCCCGATACAACTTTTTCACTTCTGATGATACCGAGTATTGGCCGATACTGAAATTGATACGATATCAACACAAATCATTCATACTTTTATGACTTATTTTGTAATGTGGAATGTTAGAAAAGGCTTGATCATGTGATGTTACTCAGAGAACAATAGTCAACAATTGGTTACATACATTTTAACCATCAACATAATATCTGTAGAGTGGAAAAAAATGTGTAGTCATTAAAGTCATTAAAATGTGATGTAAAAGTGTCAGAAATGAGTAATGTAGCAAAAATGCTTTAAAAAGAGCAAAAATATGGCAATAAAAAATTATGAAAATAGGTTAAAATATGGTGAGTTTGGTGTAGTTGCAGAAAAAGGGTAAAAATAAGCAAATTGTTTTTAAAATATTCTTAGTTTCTTGAAGGCATCTAGCGACCCCCTCCCAGTGTTTTCTGCTCTTTAGAACATTCTACGACATTAAATAAACAACAGAGAATCAAATGTTAGACTCTAGTCTACGTGGTGCCTTCAAGGACCGTTGGAGTTAATAAAACCTGTTCTACGTCCCACAGCAGTAGCTCAGACCATTCTCAGAGAGAGGAGGACTTCTACTACACTAAGATCTGCTCAGAGACCACAGACGCTGCCCAGCAGGCTCCGCCCCTGGCCACGCCCACTCCTGTTCCTCTGAGCTCGGAGAGCCACATCCCCCCAGCCCACAGACACAGGTCCAGGTCCAACTCCAGCTCCGGACCAGGCCAGAGCAGACCCAGTCCTCTCAGCCAATCAGCTCCCAGCAGCTTCTGGCAGATCCGCTCAGAGCATCTGTACCAGGTGAGTTTATTTAATTTATTTATTTTACCAGGTGAGTTTATTTATTTTATTTATTTTACCAGGTGAGTTTATTTATTTTATTTATTTTACCAGGTGGGTTTATTTATAAACTATAATATATAGTAGACAGTATATATACTATAATATATAGTAGACAGTATATAATATATAGTAGACAGTATATATACTATAATATATAGTAGACAGTATATAATATATAGTAGACAGTATATATACTATAATATATAGTAGACAGTATATATACTATAATATATAGTAGACAGTATATAATATATAGTAGACAGTGTACATACTATAATATATAGTAGACAGTATATAATATATAGTAGACAGTGTACATACTATAATATATAGTAGACAGTATATACTATAATAGACAGTATATACTCATTGAGTTTGTAGATGTGGGGTATTAAGAACACAGTATGGGGTTAAATACGAGTCACAGGTGAGACTAGTGAGGCTGATGAGCTCAGGAGCAACAGAAGGGGAGGGGCTATGACAGTATTCAAGTTTTTAAAGAACTTTTTTTTAAACTCAAGTTATTTTAATGTCTTGAAAATGTTAGTTTTACATTAACAGTGCAATTTCAGGTAAAATCAGAACTTGTCCAATGCATTTCTGAACCTCCAGTCAGGTTTTATTATCTGCGTACAGTCCTTCCAAATTACCTGACTGCTTATGTTAAAGCTTCTGTGTGTGTGTGTGTGACTGTTGACTTAAACAGGGTAAACATAAAACAGCATTTACCAACATTTAATTATTTATTTGAGCACATTTAAAAACAAACCTGTTTAAATAAAGATGGAGAATCACTCAATGTGCTCTGTTTCTTGGTTGCTGCGTAGTTTTAAAGGTAGGCCGACCCCCCCACCCCCTTCCCTCGCCCTCCAACGAGCCAATGAGATTCAACGTTGTTTATGCATGACAAAGCTGCACATTTCACTGGTGACCTGCGTTTACCCTGTGCTGCAAAGCCTGTAAATAGAAGCTTTGTGACAGTGAGAGAGTAAACCATGGGCGGGTCTAGGCTCTCACCAACCAGAGAGAGAGGAAAGAAGTACCACATGAACAGTTAAATGCAGTGGCTATCTGTACGCAGCGCCCCTATTTGGCGAGTTTACGTCACACGATAGGTCAGTCATTGGCCAGTTTAGGTTGCATGACTAAGACCAAACCTTACTCTAACCATAAAAAATTGTTGCGATATTGGGTTATAACCTAAGACGCTACGTACGTGTACCAATAGACACTTTCATAGTTTAACTGCACAGAAGTTAGAAATAACTTTGTATTGTTTCTCCTATTCATTCATGTATTTCCTGCATTTTTTAACACAACTGTGGAAAAAAAACTAGTGAGCCATGATTGTTCCGAGGTTTGGATTCTAGCATAAAGAAGAGGGTTATTTCTGTTTATTGATAATGTAATATGTTGGGACAAAGGTACATTTTCTGCTCAGGTTCAGAAAGGATATTTGCTATGTCTTTTCAGGAAACGCTTGAAAGCTAAAGCTCTAGCCTAGAAACTAGTAAGATTCAAAGATCTATCCTAGAAACTAGCGAGAGTCAAAGATCTAGCCTAGAAAATAGCGAGTCAAAGATCTAGCCTAGAAACTAAGGAGAGTCAAAGATCTAGCCTAGAAACTAAAGAGAGTCAAAGATCTAGCCTAGAAAATAGCGAGTCAAAGATCTAGCTTAAAAACTTGCAAGAGTCGAAGAGATAGCCTAGAAACTAGGGAGAGTTAAAGATTTTGCCTGGAAAGTAGCGAGAGTAAAAAAATCTAGCATGGAAACTAGAGAAAGTGAAAGATCTAGCCAAGAAACTAGCAAGAGCCAAAGATCTAGCCTAGAAAATAGCGAGAGTCAAAGATCTAGCCTAGAAACTAGCAAGAGTGAAAAATCTAGCCTGGAAACTAGAGAAAGTGAAAGATCTAGCCTAGAAACTAGCAAGAGTAAAAGATCTAGCCTAGAAACTAGCAAGGGTGAAACATCTAGCCTGGAAACTAGCGAGAGTCAAAGATCTAGCTTAGAAACTTGCAAGAGTCAAAGAGATAGCCAAGAAACTAGGGAGAGTCAAAGATCTACCCTAGAAACTTGCGAGAGTCGAAGATCTTGGCTAGAAAATAGCAAGTTAAAGATTTAGCCTGGAAACTAGCGACAGTCAAATATTTTTTACTTTAAATTTCCTATCCAGGAAATTTGGGGTTAAAAACAGCTTGGGGTGGGGGGACCACCTCCGTCTGGTGGTCCTGCTTGGCTGCTTCATTCTGTTATTCTGTATGAAGGTGGAGGACAGGAGTAGCACCAGAAACCAATCATTTTATTCTCCCTCTGAGAAGAATAAAAATTAGCAAAGTACAAAAGAAAGCTTTCAACACTGGATGAAATGAACAGAACTTAGGAGACAGGCATTATAACAGCAACCATTGTGGTTTAAACACTCAGCTAAAGAGTGAAGGAGGCTTGATTAGGAATGAAGAACACCTGAGTGGAAACAGGGGGGCTAATCACTCACAGCCCAAACACACTTATAATCACTGGGAGCAGAAAGACAAGAGTTACCAAAGCATGAATTAAATATGAACCAGAAGTGAAACTACAAAGTAGTAAATAAACTAGGACTCACAGACGAAAGTGAAACTAAAATAACTTTAATAAAACAGACTCTGAAAATTATTTCTGTTAAAACTATTGGACATAAAATGTTTCATCAGATAAATCCATAGAACAGGCTTCATTGATCAATACATTAAAAATCCAAGATGTAAAAGGTTGAAATTTTCACTTGAAGGTTTGTTTCATCTCCTCTGTAAACACCGCCACATTATTATTATTATTATTATTATTATTATTATTATTATTATTATTATATCATGTTACATTAGTAACAAATCCAACTACTTTTGCTCCTTTTAATTTACAGGTTTTAAATGTATTTCTGCATGTTGTAACATCATTTATGGTTTTCCACGTCACTAATAAAACTATATTATGTGTTTAAATGAGGCCATTTTTCTTTTCCATGTTTCCTCCAGGCCTGTAGTCCTGTCCAGATATCTGTGGCCCCCAGAAGCCCCGTCAGCCATGGATGGAGCCCCTCCCCCACCACCTCTGCGTCTGCCATCACCAACATCCCCGTGGGTTTTCTTTCCCACGTATTTAATCTGTATTACACAGAACACACGTGAAAGGTATGGAGGACGAGGAGTGCCACAATTAAATAAATACAGCATTCATTAACTCATTAAAAATGTCAATACTTATTAAATGAATCTTCACGCTTTCCAATCATGTCAGGGATCGATTTAGTTTGACTTGATGTGCAGGAAACCAATCAAGTGTTAGGACACGCCCCCACAGACTCTGACAAGCGAGTTTAACAAATAAAATGAATTCATAAAGTGATGCAACACCAGACCATGAGATAAATAAAAAAATAGTCAAATATTTATACTTCATACTTTTCAGAATGAAATAAAATGTAAAATTGATTTAATTAATTATTGAGATTTTAATTATTGAATAAACAGTATATTTTTCTTATTTATTGTGGCACTTCTCGTCCTCCATAGAAAGGAAGTTGATGGACAGTAAAAATTACAGCAGTTGTGTTTTTCATACGTGTGCACTGTATGAGCTCTGATGAATCCAGTGCTCTTTTCTCACGGTACTAAACTGTGTGGTTTCTCCTCAGACGGTGAAGCCTCGCTGCAGGTCCGTCAGCATTGGTGAACAGTGGCTCCAACAGAACAGGCTTCAGCCAATCAGTGCTCACTGCTCCTTCAGGTGACACGCCCACATTCTCCTCTCTGTTTGTGTTAAACTGTTATAGTTTGACAGATATGTAAAAAATATGTTTCACTTCTAGAAGAAAGCATGAGAATGTGAACATGGGTGTTTTTGAGTAAATATTGAATCCATTTTTAATGGATCTACACTGGAACACCAACGCTTCCCACTCAAAATCAAGAAATCCAAGATGGCCGCCATTGCCAATTTGGATATTTTGTCATAACTTTGGTTCCATGTGACATAGAAACATGATATCAGTGGAGCATTATATGTCTTCAGGTTCAAGGAATTAATTCCTATTTCATAAAATAGTGTAAATTGTGATCGGAGCAAGATCCAAGATGGCCGCCATTCCTATTACGAATTTCAATCTTATCATAACTTTGGTTCTGTTAGACGTAGAAACATGATCTTTGTGGCAAAATGTAGGTTTTTGGGGACAAAGATAGTTTGAAATACTGTAAATTTCATCCAGAGCCAGATATAAGATGAGCAACACAACACTTTACACATGGAAATAGTGAAATTGTGATTTATTTTGCAGCCACAACTGTATGACAACAATGACTTTTAAAAGGTGAATAAATTGATTCAAATCCACATCAAAACATTAATTAATATCTATTTTCGTTTATTTCTCAGGAAGATTATATCCATTGTGATCCTGGTGCATCAGCATTAATCTGATGATGTGTTTATTTTTGCAGCACATGTCAACATGAACAATGATTAAAGTCAAACTTCTGATGTAAATATCTGATTAATATTTAAATGAAGTCACAATTTC
Organism: Gouania willdenowi; assembly: GCF_900634775.1. Taxonomy (NCBI): domain Eukaryota; kingdom Metazoa; phylum Chordata; class Actinopteri; order Blenniiformes; family Gobiesocidae; genus Gouania; species Gouania willdenowi. The sequence goes on from NC_041066.1 coordinate 25,151,970, forward strand.
ACCCTTTTCATGTGTAAAGTGTTGTGTTGCTCATCTTATATCTTGCTCTGGATTCAATTTACAGTATTTTAAACTATTTCATGACAATCCTTGTTCCCGTAAACCTACATTTTGCCACAAAGATTATGTTTCAAGTTCTAAAAGAACCGAAGTTATGGTAAGATTGAAATTCACAATATGGATGGCGTACGGTTATTTAATATATATCATTGAATTCCTTGACCCGGAAAAACCTATAATTCACCTCTAAGATCATGTTTCAACAGATTTTTGAAATTACAATTGAAATTATTAAGTATGCGATTACAATTATAATTGACCCCAACCCTGTTTTTTTTCTGCAGGCTTTTATTTTGAAAGGGAGAGTGCACCAACTTACCACAAATGTGATAATTCTGAGCCTGTATCACCTGTGACGTTAGAAACTTACAGATGTTTGGTTTGTTTGTTTTACAGGAAGGGTCGTGGGGAAGCAAAGAAGTGCCGTAAAGTGTACGGAGTGGAGCGTAAGGATCAGTGGTGCACCGCCTGTCGCTGGAAAAAGGCCTGCCAGCGTTTCCCAGACTAGACGACACACATGTATGGACGAGTAATGTCAGACGTTGATCATGAAGTTTTCCATCTGGTTTTGTTTGGTTTTTTCTCTCTTTAAGGAATGCAAACTAATGTTTCCGTATCTTTGTGATGTAATCCTGACAACTGAAGCCTGCCATGGTGCTAGCTGCTGACTGTCGTGCTCAAACTTCCAATATTCTCTTCCATGTTCCTGTAGCTCCACTCTACTATAGTCTGCTATGCAGTTTGCTCGGCTGTATTTTTCTATCCCAGTAGCTCCACAGTGGATATGATGTTTGTTATCTGGTGGTCTTTGAGTTGCGTACGAGTATTTTATACCTTTTTTAAGTGGTCTCCTTGGATTTCTTTTGTATCTTCATGTTTCCTGCACTTTGTCGGAAAACACAAGAATAAGCTACGCTCGGTTCACGTGGACCAGGTTTTCCTTCCTGCCCGTGTGTCGGCACATGACCAGTGTTAAAGGGTTAAACTGGTGACTAACGGCTGCATTAGAACGGTTAGTTTGGAAAAGCAATAAAAAAAGAGGAAATATATTGTTGTACACATTAAAAAAAGCACTGAGAATTTGACAGACTCGTGTTTTCTTTTGTTATCGTCTACACAATGGATATCAATGTATTGTCTGTGCATTGTGAACAAAGGCACACACACACACACACACACACACACACACACTTCACTATTAAGATGCAAAAGGAGCGACTGGAGGAACTCATCCTGAAACAAACCCTAAAGACGAAGCTTTGTTCTGGATGAATACAGATTGTTGCTTCCCTCTCTTTTTAAATAACTTAATACCAGAGGTATAAATAATACTGATATATCTACTCAAGTAGAAATAAACTGTACTCAAGTACAAATAAGTCATACATAAGTCTGGTCTGGTTGCCTGGAATAAAGCAATCTTAGGTCTGTTTCTGTTTAAACTTTGTGCGTAAATGAAAACGTAACTAATTGTTTTGTTTTAATAACACAACAAATGAAACGTTATTCTGTCCAACACTGTGTCGTAATCCTCGGAACATTTCTATACATGTTTTCTAAACATTAACAGTGAATGTTTCTTATAATTACCCAAGTTTGACGCAGAAATCCATTTTCTTTGGTAGTCAAAGTTTACATTTCATGATGATGCTGTTGCTTTTCTTATATTTAAATGCAATAATGTCAGAAAGATGGAGACTGAGACCTTGATCGATCGATTGATCGAACTGCTTTATATCCTACTGAAGGTCTTTATGAGGACATCTAGAAGGTTCCATAGGAGATCAATTATTTACACAGATCGCACCCTAAACTTGGTGATTTTCACTTGACAAATCCTGATGATTAGTTTGGAGAAGCGTCATTCTGCTGTGTGAACACTAGAGGGCACTGTTGTTCCTTCTCTTTTAAAAACGAATACTTTCTATTTCACTCAAATCTCTGACAAAATAAGAAAACCATGATTATTATTATCATTATTATTAGTATTCAGAAGCACAATGAATCATTTTTATTTGGACAGCATTCAGACAGCTATGTTGGTGGAAAGCATCATCGCTAATGCTAATGCTAACCTCTGACACTATAACTCACCTGTCTGAGTTCATCCTGAGCAGTAAATTAGACTCTTACACTTTAATCAATCTGTCCTGCTTTTAATCCACATTCATTCATATATGTCTGTTTCTACGGAAGAGGATTAGGGACAATTTTAATGGAGAAAATAATTTTGAACAAACCAAGAATAAAGTGTTGAGATTAAAGATGAAATATAATGTCAAGATTAAAGTAGAAGCTATGTTATATCTTCCACTTTTTCCATGATATTGTATTTTGAGTATTTTTGGCAAATTGGCAATATGAATGGTGGCCATCTTGGATTTCTTATTTGGTGGGAACGTTGGTTTTCCAGCGTGGATCCCATTAAAAATGGATTCATTCTCAAAAACACCCATGTACACGTTTTCATGCTTTCTTCCAGAAGTGAAACATCTAAGTCATCTTACATATCTGCTGGGCTATTCATTTTGTCTTTTCAACTTTAATCTTGACATCATACTTCAATATTATTCAAGAAATTTCAACCTAAATCACAACATTTTGATGTTGACCATCAAAATTGGCCCTAATTCACTTTTGTACTGTTCCATGTTTAGGGAAGTTTACTGAGATAAATACTCAGCTGTGTACGGTCGGGTTAGTCCTAAAAACAAGAACAGAGTTGTTAACGTAAGTGAACGTGTGTGTGTGTGTGTTTCCTGTGGTTTGCAGAAAGCATCCAAAGCAGGAGCCCAGGCCCATCCGTGCATGAGCGTGCACGATGCGTCCAGCCACTGCAGTAAAGGAGATCTCCACTCACATGTAGCCTCTCTTTATTACACACACACACACAAAAATATATTCCATTGCACTTCTCTAAATCTTTTATTTCACAGAATGGCAGAATGTAAATATGGAATAGGACATCAAAGACTTTGAACACACACAGAGCGGTGCAGTGAGGGGGTGGAGTCTGTCCTTTGATCACCATGGCGACATCACAGTTCAAACACTGACATCTTACAGTTGGTTTTGCCTCCAGACCCGAGACACGGGGCCGGTGGAGATCCTGCCGCTGCGGCTGCTCCTCATGCCCAGGTACTGCCTCAGCAGCTGGTTCACACGCTTCTGACTGTTCCACTTTCGGGCAGATTTACGGACACCTATGAAGCCGCCGTACCGCTTCTGCAGGGGCCTGATGGGGGAGCTGATCAGCTTCCTGTAGCTATGGCGGCCTCTCTGGAAACCGCCAAAGCGTTTGGACAAGGTGGCGCCCTCTGAGCTGTGGGGGCCCTCGTCAGCCCCCGGGCCCTCGGCCTCTGCATCTCTCTGCTCCCTGTCCTCCCTCTGGTCCCTGTCCTCCCCGAGCAGTTTGAAGGCCTCTCCGTCCTCTTCTGAGGATTCCAGCAGCGATGAGTCATCATACTGGAGGCTTCGTGGCTCAAACGTTGTCTCATCGGGGTCCGCGTCCTGGAAACGCTGGGCGGCTGCAGAACGTAGCAGTTCACTGGCCGAGCTCAGGTCCAGGGAGGCCACTTCCAGCTCCTCTGCCCTCCTCTTGGACACCGCAGGGCTGTTGGAGAGCTTCACGGCACGTCTGCACAGCTCCCATGTGAGCGAGGATGAGATCTCAGCCTCACACTCCAACAAACACACCTACAGAGGAACAGAACCATAGATCATGAGCCAAGGAACAAATAGACATCAAAGCACAGCCCTTAGCAGTCAGTCATATATTCCTATAGTTTAAAAACCACAGAATTTGGTTGAAAGTTGCAAAAAGTGGGCAAAAATGGACAGAAAAAGTGGAAAAAGGGTTCAAAGTGTCAATAGGGGCTTAAAGGTGGCAGAAATGGGCAGTTGGGGTGATGTAATTTTAAAAAATAGTAACAATTAGTTTAAACTGGCAAATACCGGGCATGACAAATGATGAATGTGGATAAATTGGCAAAAAATAATCATGAAATATGGTGAAAAGAGGTTAAAAGTGACAATAATGGGTCAACATATGTGAGTCTGTAAGGCTGTGAAATGCATTGGACTTTAAAGCTGAGCTACATGTTCTAAAGTTATGGTTCTAAAGGTTGTGATGATGGTTTGCTAACGTTCCTTAATGAGTGAATAAACACAATACAAACATGTCAGAGAACGTCACTAGAACCAATCCATCACCCTGTTGGCTTTTATCATCATCAATAATCCACAGGCCATAGAATTCTCAGGTTTCTGAGCTGCTGCTGACTCAGCACTTACTGGACCCCAGCCGCCCCCCACCCACCCTCACCCCCCCCCTCCCGTGTCACAGAAGTTAATGAGCTTTAGTTGCTGCTGTGTTCAGCGTAGATGGAAAATATCAGGACACCAAATGAGACGTCCATCATTTGGCAAACATGTCATCGACAGGAAGTGATTGACATGTCAGAATTAGAGTCCCTTAGTGACAAAGTTGGGGGGAGGGGGGTCTGCAGTGTGAGAACTTTCATCTCATGGTGGGGGGTGGGAGTCGGGGGCTTTAGTGGAACTTTGAAACACGTCACTGATGTGTGGAGTTATTTTGATGATTTACTGTTTCATTATGAGGGAACATGGCCGTCTGACAGCTCACCTCCATCTAATGGAGCACAGCAGATATGGATGAGAGGAACTTTACTTTCACACACATGGATCAGCCAGAACATTAGGACCACCCACTCAAACGCTGACATTAAGACCCCGTTTACACGTTTTCAAGTAAAAACACCAAAGTTTTGCATTGTTCTGTCTTTTTACACGGCAACGGCGTTTTGGTGCTTGAAAACGGAACTTTTCAAAAGCGGGCTCCACTTTTGAAAAAGCTTCCCTCTCTGTCTCCATGGTAACAGGGAACAGGGCCATGTTCAGAACCTCAGAGTGAGAAACACTGCCGGTGTGAATTTAACTGAACTTCTCCTACAAAGTGTTGATTTACTTCATCATCACTTGGATCAGTGGAGACATATTTCATTCTGACCAATCACAGAGCTGCATTAGAGCTAAAGATATTTGGCTTAATTTCTATCTTTTTAACGCAGACTATGCACGATAAATGAACGTGAGGTGATGTTTGGATTAGAGCGAGAAACATTCACTAATGTTTGTTGAGGAGGTGAATGGATGAATGTCTTCTGGTGTATGAATAAATTATGTTAAAAAATACATAAACGACTGGTTGTGTGTCACATATGTGTGTAGTGTGTGTAGCAGTTGTAAATCTCTATGTAGCGTCTGTAGATTAGCTTGAAGCTGTTATTCATGTTTGCATTTAGACGTAGAACCAGTGACTAGTAAATAAAGCTGAGTTATTAAAGAGCAGAGCAGTGCTTAGATGAGAAATATGGAACAATGGGTTGGAAGAAGAGGTTAAAAAAAAAGGCAAAAACCAAACTAGGCCCTTGTAGAGAGGGGCGGAGTTTTGGATCATGAAAAAAACTCTTCAGCAAACATTGCGACAAAAACCAACAAACGTCATTCAATTCAATACAACAGTTCGTTAGCACATGGATGGGTCTTAGGATGGTAGTTTGCAGGGTGGCCACAGGATGGCGCTGCCCTTACAGCTCGCCTCCTGCTGCCTCTGCAGGGAGGGAGGAGGGGAGGGGGCCAGAGGAGACGGTGAAGAAACAGGTTGTGTGTGTAAATATGGGAGTGAAGTGTTCAGTGTTGTTTGAGATAAGCCTGTTTACTGAGACTCTGCTATAGACTCTCATAGTTCTCCAGCCGATGACGTGGGAAGGCGTTGCCGTAGAGATGACCTCGAGAGTTTGTTAGCCGAGCCAGACCGCAGGTGTTCATGGAAAGTAAGGAAAAGGTCAGAGCGTCGAGTCAACATCCATCCATGGAGAGTGTGGAGAAAAACAGACCTTGACAGGCTGTTCTCATCGTTGAGATGAACTCTCAAAGATGAGTCCTTCAGAGAGTTCTGAGAGCTCGCCTAGCATCATTATAAATGTGCGCTGTGCATGGATGTGAATAGAGTCAGGATTAAAGAGAGATAGTGTTTATTCTGGTTCAGGTCGTATTCTGTGGGCTCAGGTCAAACTGTGGAGGTCTGATTAAAGTTCTACTCTGGCACTGATCAGAGGAAGTGTCTGAGCAAAACCACACCTCCATCTATTGGCCTGGCATGTTTACGACATGACTTTACAAGCACATGTGTAGAGACACTTCTTCAGATGTAGTAGCTAAGGTCTTTGTCAGTGCCCAATCCTTTTCACGTGCCTCATCGTTTCAGATCCATTCAACGCACGCGTAAAACGCGTCAACATCTGGTCGGCCTATTTTACGGCAATAAAATGTGACGTAGTTTACGTACATGCGTTGAAAGTATCTGAGGAATTGGGCACTGACGTCACCAGTCTCCTGGTGAATGCAGGAAGCGAATCGGAAAGTGAGGTTGGTGAGATGGAAAGAAGACAAACATTAGAATCCAGTTCCAAAAAAAAGAAAAAGGAAGCAAAGTGTCACGGTCCGGTGTGGGTGTGGACCCAAATGCAAGGAGAGACGGAGGCAGGATAGAGGAATAACGTTCGTGGAACCAGTCCATGTTTACTCCTCAAACAAACTTATTCAAAATCCAAACTCAAAAACAGGGGAACAGGACTAGACACAACTGCACACGAAGGGAGCCAACGAACCTGACAACATCACACAACGAACCAGCAACCACACTGTGACCAAGCACTCAGTTAAATAGTGAGGGAAGCTTGATTGGGAATGGCCCACACCTGAGTGAAAACATGAGGGAGCTAATCAATCACCAAGCACACAGACATCACTGGGGGGTGGAGCCACAAGCAGGAATCCCTGAAACACAGACAAGAGTTAAGCACAAACCAAATCAACAAAGACAGAATAACTAAACTAACCAACAGAACATGACACAAAGTTTGTTTTTCGTGAACCAGGGTCAGATTCCCAGGATAAAATATGTAGCAGTATAAAGTGTTTTATAAGCTCGTAGAGGAGGAAGTTCTCATCCCATCACTTATCGCCAAACTGATGCAGTTGGAGAAATACAACGTGGTGTGTTTGTGTGCATCACTCTTTGGAATTTAACTGAATTTATCCAACCGTGTGTGTGTGTGTGTGTGTGTGTGTGTGTGTGTGTGTGCATTCATCTATTGCTTCTTCAGCTTCATTAATCTGTGTTTAGTTCCACTTTAAATCCTCAGCCCTTCAACTTCAGCTGGAGTTGATGAAACAAATGAATCCCATTTATTCTTCAGATGTCGTTCAAATGAGATAAACTACACAGTGATATCAGTAAAACCTCTGGTGTCAAAGGATGAGAGGAAAGAGAGTTCCACCATCAACCTATCAGTGGAAATTAATTATCCTTTGTAAATGAAATGAGCTCAGCAGGGATTCAGCGTCAGATCAATGAAGCAATCTCAGTGAGTTTATGAGCCTGTGCGTGTGTGTGTGTGTGTGTGTGTGTGTGTGTGTGTGTGTGTGTGTTTATGCTAGTTTTCAGACGTGATGAACACTTTAACACTTTTAACCACGTTGTTAATTTTTAAGTCTATTTTCACACACTGTTGGGTTACAAAGATGCACATTATTATTTTATCACGACTCCAAGGTTATGGCTTTATTTCACTTTGTTGACTTTCTCAGTGGAGTTTACATGTTCTCACTTTCTGCACACTTTTAAAAACGTGAAAATTGTTTTGTGTCGATTTGTTGCTTTAAAGGATCCTCCATTGTTTTTACAAATGTGTCTTAAAATCTTCTAAATGTCCTTATTAGTAGATCTATGTCTAACAAATCACATTATTATGCACCTTATTTGTTTTATTGCTTTTTATAAAAATAGGACTATTTTACAGTTTTAGAGCCTGTGTTCCTCCATTTTGAAATCATGTGACTGATGATGTCACAGGGCCCCACTGCCTGTAAACATCCCATTGTTTTCTATTGGAGTGAAACATTCAGCCTGATTTATAGATTATTTAGTAGATTTTTCAGTCACAATAACAATGTGTGCTGCTTTTGGTTGATCTAGGAAAAGCAAAACATGTCGATGTAAACCTCTTTAGTCACAGAAAAAGGATAAAAACAGTTGTGACTGTGAATATATTTCCTATAATAACAGAAAAACAAGGCACATTTTAAAAATGTATTTTATTCTATCTCATTCATTCAGAAAAAGCTAAAGTTTTTTTTGCTTCAGTGAATAAAATAAGTTTTATATATATATATATATATATATATATATATATATATATATATATATATGTAATATATTTGTACATTTGTATTATTATTATATGATTTTATGTTTTTCTACTGTAATGTGTGCACTTGTATTTAATCCCTATTGAATTAACAATCTTATACTTAATTATTAGGTTTTCATTTCTCTTTCTTTCTTTATTTATTTACTGTTTAATCTATTTCATTTCTAAAATTTCTCGAGCCTCTGTAACACATTTTAATTTTCCCCCTGGAGTAATAAAGTATATCTGATAAATGCTACGTTGTGTTTCACATGGTTTAAACTTCCAGTGTGAGAGGAAAAGGCTCGTCTGGCTCTAGACAGCAGAACATTAGACACAGCGGGTTAGAAAGTGTGAGTCAGAGAACAATCGATGGGTTTGAAGGGTCTGTCACTACTGGGACACGTTCATCCATTCTACAGGACGCAAGAAGAAGTGCTTTTTCAACAGCTTGTCACCAATGTTTGATGAAGTAGATCAGAATCCTTTAAATTCAACTCAACCAATGTTCTCCTCCAGCTGACTCCAATAGATCCACAGAAAAACTGATGGAACTAATGCACAAAGTCCACTGAGTGGGACTAAAACATAATTACTACTCACAAAATAATCATACTGACTAGAAACAAAACAGAACTAGTGCAGCTCACCACACGAAAATCTAACAACGAGCCATGACAAAGTAACTATGGACAGAGTTGGGGTCAATTACATTCTTTCAATTATCCATGTTCAATTACAACTCAATTACAAAGAAGGTAGAGAAAAAAACGTACACTATTATATCAAGAATTTTTGCAACACAACTGTTTAAAACTGATACTTTTAGCACAGGGGGCGGGGCCACAAACATGTGACTGTATCTGATCTGAGGGTCACATGATCAACATTCATATCAGCATTAGAATAAAGATATATATATGATAAGAGCATTAACAGAAAATAATTATAGGGCTACTGTATATGTTTTTGTTGCCGTTTTGAATATTTTTGCAGATAATTTTGGTATTTTTCTTTTTTTTTATGTGTGTGCATTTTGTTGTTTTTCAGTTTTTTGGAGTAATTTTCTGAGTTTTGTGTGTTTTTTTTAAATATTTTGTGTGATTTTGTTGTTGTGTTGTGTGTTTTTATAGTCACTTTGTGCATTTTTCTATAAATACGTGTATTTTCTTGTTTTGCCTTGTTTTTTTGTTGTTCCTTTGTGTGTTTTTGACGTCACTTTTCACATTTGCTAACCCATGGCTTTGTCTGACGTGAAGGATCCAAGTATAAATGTGATCATATTTAAAATGCATACAGTATAGTCTGAGGTGGAACAATGAGATTGCTCCGTGGGTTCCATCTGCACACAATGACGAGCTGATAAAACGTGTCAGTCACCGCTGGGAGCTCCAGTCCATTACATTACTTCTATTACAAGTATCAGAAAGGTCCCAGCTGCATTATTATCACACCCACACACACACACACACACACACACACACACACACACACACACACACACACACACACACACACACACCACACACGCACACACACACACACACATATGCTAATGTTCTGATATCAAACAATAGCTGCTTTTTTCCAGGATGGAAACACCAGTCCCAGATACGAGTCGGCTTCTTTTCTTCTATAAATATTCACTGAGGTTGACTTACGTCGTAACAATGGAAAGAAAAGAATCCAAGACAAAATCCACGGTTTCATTTCTTTCTACTTTTACCTTTAACACAACCCATAATTTACAACCATAAAACTAACACAACACTAAATGTAATAGAGATCTGTCTGATTATCTTAATGCTAAATGTAGCCGTTTTATTATAAATAAGCAACACATTCAAACAATCCTGAACATAATGTAGATCTAATGATTGAATCATCTATGAGTGTAATTTACAGTCATAAATATTTAAAACTTTAGACAAAAATCAGGATTTAAACATTTAAAATGGGACATCAGTGGATTTATGTTGGTTTGTTACATAAAAGTATCCCAAGGACTGATGTGTGGTGGGAATATAGGTTTATATTATACAAAAAATGGAGATAATGTCAAAACCACTGTAAGAAAAAAAGACATAGCAAAGAAAGAAAGAAGAAACAAAAAGGAAAAGAAGAAGAAGAAAGAAATGTAAGTGTAACATTAACATTGATGCTAATGCTAATGCTCACCATGGTGTTGAAGTGTTGCTGCTGCAGGATGTGACTACAGGTCACACACTCCCTCTGACAGTCAGTGTGTGCAGGAACACACACACACGCCAGCAGCACCAGTACACACCACAGAGGGATCTTCATCGCTCAGCGCACACACACACACACACTCACACACACACACACACACACACACAGACAGAGACAGTAGGTGTGAGTAGATGTCAGTAGATGGAACCAGCTGGATGTCCGATCTATAGATGTTTATGGTCCAACCTGCAGTCAGAGAGAAAATATAGCATTAACTTTAATTTTTTTTTTCTTTAACATTTTTCCTGACATTATTAACATTAAATAAACTAAACACAAAGAAAGTAATAATGAAAACTTCAAAATGTAGCAGAAATAAAAAGAGCATAAAGTGATTAGACTACATTACATATGGACCAGGAACTAAATGCAATAATCAAAGATTTAAAATAATTTCCTTTTTGTTTTCTTAAGCTTTTTATCACATATTGCTAATAACATTCCTTTATTTCCTGTATTTTTTACTAATAAGTCTTTTCACTCTCTGGAACTGCACATGTGTGACCTGGGGGGTCAAAGGTCAGAGCGATATAAACATAAAGTTAATTCACTCTGTTGATGTTTCCAACCTAACAGCATTTATAATGTTATTCCAGAGATCGTTAGTGTTTATATTATTAATATTACACATATTCAGACTGGAGGAGGGACCAGGGTTTTCTGATGATGTCACTTTCTGTTGATCTCAGCACTTTTAAAAACTGATGGAGCAGCTCAGGAGCAGTATAGAAGCAAGGCAGTCCTCTTGTTTCCACACAGGTGACCCCTGGTGAATGAAAACACAGACTATCTGGGTCTCCAGTGAGAGGAATTCAGACTCTACCCAGGAATGATTCTCATATGTGAGCTTTTATAAAAACCAACGTTAGAAACAGAATTAAAGCAACAAACCTCCTCTGTTTCCATTCCTTCTACAAGCTTTTAACTTATGATTGGTATGTATTTACTGTATTTACCTTTATTAGTGATAGTTTCTTTAATGATTTGTGTAATTGTTTTAACAACTGGAAAGTGTCCGAGTTTTTAAAAAGCGCTTATAAATAAAATGTATTATTATAATTATTATTATTATTGATGGGACAAGTGTGAAAAGGACAGTATGAGTTCTGACTTTGAAAAGGTAAATTTATGACGTACACCATTCATTAACCAGGTCTATTGATGTAACGATTAATCGTAAGGCAGTTAAAAATCGATTCATAGGTATCATGGTTGATAACGATTTTCTGAAAATTTAATCGCAAGTGTAGGCGGCGGGCGGAGTCTGCCTGCTACTTTCGTTCTGGCCGCCTTCTACTCTTAAATATGTTAATAAATGAATTCATTTACCCCTTTAGCACCGAAAGAATATCTGTAATATTACTTGAATATCTGTAAAAGTCACGTTTTTCTATTAGCTCTGTCTGCTAGCATAGCTTCTCTTCTTCACTGCAAGAATTTCTGCATGCCAACCGACCACTGTGTTACCAGCGCCCTCTGCTGGTCCAAACAAATATGACGTAAATCAGTGTAATCACGGTTTTTTTTTTAAAGTCCAATTGTTAAGGCACAAAATACATTTTCAGTTGCACTTTTAAAAAGAAAAAGAACTATTATGTAGTTTTGCATTGTTTATTATAGAACCAGAATTTAAATTAATAGGCTTCATTTTCATTTGTATTATTCCTTTATTTATTTAATTCAAGATTTATTTTAGTTAAATTTCCTTTTTTTTGAATAGTTTATCAAGGAATTCTTTTGACAATGAAAATAAAAGGAAATAATACAGTATTTTATAGTTTTTTTCCCAAAAAAAAATTTGTCTACAGTCCCATTTTGTAAAATAAATCGTGAGAGAATCGTATCGTGAACCCAGTATCGTGAATCGAATCGTATCGGGAGTTGAGTGAATCGTTACATCCCTAACCAGGTCTATGATTATTTGTATTAATATATTATTTTAAGCTCTATCTTTAGCAGCATTAGCTTTAGCAGCATCAGCTTTAGCAGCATTAGTTTTAGCAGCATTAGCTTTAGCAGCATTAGTTTTAGCAGCATTAGCTTTAGCAGCATTAGCTTTAGCAGCTCTAGCTTTAACAGCATTAGCTTTAGCAGCATTAGTTTTAGCAGCACTAGCTTTAGCAGCGTTAGCTTTTGCAGCATTAGTTTTAGCAGCTAACTCAGCATTTCTACCTTGGAGACGATACCACGTTTACACAAAATATAATTCAAAGAATCAACGCTGTAGCGGTAAAAATAATCTAAATCTGTCAGACATAGAGAGTTCATCTCTCTTGACCTTTGACCTCATGGCGAGAACAGAACGAGTGTGAAAAGACTTCATAACTCTTAGTCATTTGTTTTTAATGCAGGTGATTAGTTTATTTTAGTTTTTGAGTTTTAATTTGTAGATGAAATATGTTAGTAGCATTATGAAACATGATGTTATTTGTACACTGTTAGTGTATTTAATTCATGCACTGTATTTAGTTTTTGGTTTTTTAAGCTTTTTGCCACAGATTGCAAACAATGTTCCTTTATTTCCTGTATTTTTGACTTATTAACTATTAGTCACTAACTAACACTTTTACATTTAGTTTTCCATGCAGGTAATTAATACGGAAGTACTTGTTCCATTAGTTCAGTAAATTTGCTTAAATATGTTATTAATCAGGATTATATGGGGGGTAACAGCGGGATGGGGCTTTAAAGTGAGTAACACATAAAACGGTTTGAGAAGGAGTGAATTAGGACAACCATTATGTTTTTTAACCAATCACGTCTCCCTGCTCATTTTCAATCCCTGACATGCACGAGCTCACACTGACAGAGTTTTTGGTCACGTTTTTAACATATATAATGATAAAGTTTATTTTTACTTAGTGCTGAATGAGACAACAACGTAGTTTCTACACAATACTAGTGATGAGCTGAGCTCCTCTTCTGCAGCAGCTGTGAGCATGCATGTGAGTGAGACGGAGCACAGAGGGGAGGGGCGAGGGGGTAAAGGCGGAGCCGTCGGGGAGGCTACATTAAAAATCATGCTTGCTTTTGAGAAGTGCCTACCCTACCTTTAATAAAGTTTTAAGGAAATTTCAGTGAAGGATTTCTTATCCTGCACAATATACAATGTGTACAAGTGTATTTTTTCTTCAAAACTGTCCCTGTGCCAAAAATGATAATGCATTAAATTCAATTTTGCAATCAATTAATGACACGGTCAAGGATGTAATATTTTCATTAACAATATTTCACTTTGGCCTTCATTCATTTTTCTAAATACTGCATATTTACTATTTATCCTGGTGAAAAAAATAGATGTTCTCGCGATAAAAAAGTCGATAGAAACATAAAAGGGGTTTGAAAATATAATACATTTTAAATCTATGGATTTGTCTGAAGTCGTTGAAAAGATCTGATACGATGGAAGTATTAAAAAAAATAATGCCGTACATTTTTATTGCACTTTTATGAGACGGACCGTTTGTGTACACAAGGTGTACACGTGTATATACATTTAAAGGGATCCTCCACTGTTTTTACAAATGTGGCCTAAAACCTTTGAATCGTCCTTATTTATAGATCTATGTCAAACAAAACACATGATTATTATTTTGCACCATATTTGTTTTATTAACTTTTAAAACTGGGTCTACTTTACCCTGTGCGCCGCCATGTTGAAATGACATCATTGATGACGTGATTAGCCTCTTTTAGCTCATTGAGTTGTACAGGAGTTAAAGCATTTAGGATCATTTAGCAGCTTTTCAGTCAAAATGACAACGTGTGCTGCTTTGGGTTGCTCTAAAAACCAGTAAAACTTCAAACAAAAGTCAACGTAAACCTCTGATAAATTAAAGCCGTGACATGAAAAAGTCTGTGGCCACAGGGGGCGACAGTTCCCATCTCTGATGTGACGCTATTAAGGAGAGAAGAAGAGCTGTGTTCATGTAAATAAAGAACACTTATTTTCCTCCTGCTGCTCCACACAGCAGTGAATCCTGGTTGTACACTGTTACATTATTATTTTGGATGAAAAGTTACTGAATTGTTTGGGATTGAATTGTTTTAAATGAATTAATATCATCCAGAATCTAATCACCAACGACGTATTGTGATTGTAATCAAATCGAGAAAATCCATCTTCTACAGAGAGTGAGGCTTTGTTTAGTGTCATCACTGTCCAACCCTTTAATATTAGTCTAATAAACATCACTGACTCACTAACACTACAGTATCAGTAATGGTGCAAAGCTACGTTTATAATAATAATAATAATAATAATATATTGCTGCTACATTTATTATATCACCGTTAGCATCTCGCTGTGGGCCATTATTAATAAACAAAGCGCTACATTATTCCTGTTGTTACAGAGACAATGGACTTCCATTTATTGGCCTCCACACATTCAGAAATGCATCTAAAAATGTTGAGATTTAGGCTTTTAGCAGAACAATAGTGGACGTTCTGAGCACACGCTGCTTTCAGCCTTTAGTTTACTTTAGTGACGACTATTCAAAGACACGCTTCATTCATCCACACATGGAAAGGCTTTTATTTAATACAAAAGACGGATTTTATATAAAGACTCTTTGTCATACCTGCTTTGATAGAAAAGTTTTTACAGAAAGAAAAAGTGTATGGTAATGTCACTAGCTTTATAAAAGAAAATCAGAACATATTAACAAAATGTTATTTGTTTATTATTCACTAACTATTTAATCACTTTACTATAGAAGAATCTTTACTTAAAAAAACAAATTCTTTTTGGCCTATTTTTCTCTGTTTTTCAGAGTAATTTTGTTCTGTTATATATATAAACATATAAACATATATATATATATATATATATATATATATATATATATATATATATATATATGTTTATATGTTTATATTTTTTTCTGTTTTTTTTTTTTTTTTAAAGAATTTTTCCTGTTTGTTTTGGAGTCAATTTTTCAGTTTTTTGTGTTAATTTTGTTTCTGATTCGTGAGAACATCCATTCTATGGTGAGTCCTTGCTGCACACTGTGCAGGTCCAGTATTTTCTCCTGATCGTATCCTGAGTGACCACGTAGCCAGGCTTTTATATCCATGGAACACGTCATATCAGTCCAACTGATCCTGGAGAAACATCTCTGTGTCCCTCAGATCTGAATGAGCTCAGGTGTCTCAGATCATTTTTAATACCATTAATATTACAGTTTAAATACAGAATTATCTCCCAGTGTCTCAGAGCAAGTTCAAAGTACATTTCAATCAAATTAAACAAGCCGGCCATGTTTGCTCTCAATAAGAAATTAAATCCATCTGTTGTTTCAAATGTCCTCTAAGCATAAAAAAAAGTCAGAAAAACAGAAACAAATTAGTTTAAAAAAAAAAATTAATTGTCAGAAAAACAGACAAAATTTTTCCAAAAAACATGAAAAAAAATAAATTAATAAAAAATGTTAATAGTGAAATAGGCTTCTGTACTTTTGAGCATCTCCTCAGATGTTTCCATAAACTGTCTCATGTTCTCCTCTACACATTAGACCAGAGTGTCAAACCCGAGGCTCGTGGGCCTTATCTGGCCCATCATATCATCTAACTAAACTGTTGTGCTTCTAAACATGCAGAATGTAAAACGTGTTGTATGTTCTAAGCAGGCCTTCCACCATTAGACATAATAAATACAGAGTTAGTGCTAACACACATGTTCTGATGATCTATTGATGCTAACACACATGTTCTGATGATCTATTGATGCTAACACACATGTTCTGATGATCTATTGATGCTAACACACATGTTCTGATGATCTGTTGATGCTAACACACATGTATGATGCTCTATTGATGCTAACACACATGTTCTGATGATCTATTGATGCTAACACACATGTTCTGATGATCTATTGATGCTAACACACATGTTCTGATGATCTATTGATGCTAACACACATGTTCTGATGATCTGTTGATGCTAACACACATGTTCTGATGATCTATTGATGCTAACACACATGTTCTGATGATCTATTGATGCTAACACACATGTTCTGATGATCTATTGATGCTAACACACATGTTCTGATGATCTATTGATGCTAACGCACATGTATGATGATCTATTGATGCTAACGCACATGTTCTGATGATCTATTGATGCTAACACACATGTTCTGATGATCTATTGATGCTAACACACATGTTCTGATGATCTATTGATGCTAACACACATGTTCTGATGATCTTTGATGCTTAACACACATGTTCTGATGATCTATTGATGCTAACACACATGTTCTGATGATCTATGATGCTAACAACATTATGATGATCTTATTGATGCTAACGCACATGTTCTGATGATCTATTGATGCTAACGCACATGTTCTGATGATCTATTGATGCTAACACACATGTTCTGATGATCTATTGATGCTAACACACATGTTCTGATGATCTATTGATGCTAACACACATGTATGATGATCTATTGATGCTAACACACATGTTCTGATGATCTATTGACGCTAACGCACATGTTCTGATGATCTATTGATGCTAACACACATGTTCTGATGATCTATTGATGCTAACACACATGTATGATGATCTATTGATGCTAACACACATGTATGATGATCTATTGATACTAACGCACATGTTCTGATGATCTATTGATGCGAACACACATGTTCTGATAATTTATTGATGCTAGCACACATGTTCTGATGATCTATTGATGCTAACACACATGTATGATGATCTATTGATGCTAACACACATGTTCTGATGATCTAATGATACTAACACACATGTTCTGATTGATTATTTCACTTTTATTGTCACGCTAACGCCAACTAACATTAAAGTATTGTGACAATCCTGAACAGGTGTGGTTGTCCCTTACAGGGTCTGATTGAACATTGGTCTCAGGTGTGAGACGGCGGAGTCTCAGGTGTGAGGGGGCGGGGTTACCAACTATAAATCAGCTCATCAGCTGCCACATCGTATACGGTTGTTGATGTAACAAACCCGAGTCACAGCAAACATGTTATTTCACCCCAAACTGTCCTTTTGATTGATTTCTCATTTTTAGCTCCTCCTCCAGCCCTCAGTGAATGCTTCAAAGCAGAGGTTTTTAACCTTGGGGTTAGGACCCCATTTGGGGTCACGACACACAGACAGAAGGTCACCAGATACTTTCAAGAAACTAAGAATATTTTTTAAACAATTTAAGCCCATTTTTGCATTTGCATTTCTGCATCTACACCAAACTCACCATATTTTAACCTATTTTCATCACTTTTTCTTTCCATATTTTTGCTCCTTTTAAAGTATTTTTGCTACATTTCTCCCATTTCTGACACTTCTACATCACTTTTAATGACTTTTTCTACACATTTTTTCCACTTTCCAGACATGGTCATCACTTATAAACCCATTTCTCCACTTTTCCACCTAATGTCACATATGTTTGATCCATTATTGTCACTTTTAA